>NW_025533525.1:300000-600000 GCF_020615455.1 Coregonus clupeaformis | reverse complement strand
GACCGGCCTATATTTGGGCCAAATTCTGAACCAATCATAGACAGCATAAGTTTGGACAGTACAGTATGGTACAGTACAGTACAGTACAGTACAGTACAGGAAAGAAAAGAAAAGTAGAGTATAGTATAGTTCAGGACAGTAAAGTACAGTACCATACAGTAGTGATGGGAAACCAAGGCTTCGGCACTTTCACTAAATTGTGACAAAAAACGGTTAATTGCTTGGCGTTTCATTATCTGTCACAATGCACATTAGTGACATCTGCTGGTCAGCAATAAATAGCAGCGTGTGATTATCAGATAAACTTTATTTATTTATATTTTATTTTATCTTACTCCGTGGCGCAGCGGTAAGGCTTTGGTAGCCTATAATCAGTTGGTTCAAGTTTACTATTTTTCAAAAACGGATTATATGGCATTGTTTAGGATGCTTAAGACAGAAGTTTATACTATACTAAATAAAATAAATGATCTGAACAACAGTGCAGAAAGTGTGGTTTCACTTAAAGAAAATCGAAATAGTGTGCCTACAGTGGGATTTGACCTCATGCCCTCGATGTTCCCTACTCTACCTGCTAGGCTAACAGTCTTTCTGGACAAAATCCTAACTATACTTGAAAGTACGATGTCCAGTAGAGGACGGTGTTTAAAAACAGCTTGGAATGGAAGACAGCACTGGAACCACCATAAAATCAGTGGGATCTCGCATTTTGCAACACACGGTTTGAAAAAGCATGTGATAAAATGAAGCTTCGGACGTCATTGATGACATGCTTCTGATAAAGTGATACACGCATCGGCACACTGCTTCAAAGTTAGCTGCTTAGCAATTTCGACACATGCCTCGGAGCTCTGGTATCAAACTTAACATTATTACTGTAAAGTACAGTAGAGTACAGTATTATGTTGAGTATTGCACTGTATTGTACTCTACTGTAGTCTACTCTACTAAACTGTACTGTACTAAACTGTACTGTACAGTACAGTACGGTACTGTACAATACTGTACTGTACTCAGCTGTGCTATACTGTGCTGTTATTTTTGGGGGTACTGTATTGTACCCTACTTTACTAAACTAAACTGTACTGTACTCTACTGAATTAAACTATACTGTACGGTACTGTACTGAATAACACTTGACTGTCCTGTACCGTACCATACCGTGATGTTCAAACTTGTTAAAAATAGTATAGAGGTCTATGATTCATTCAGATTTGGATTGTATTCAACAAATGTATGCTTGTTTGGGGTTGGAAGCTCATTATAATAATACCCAGCATGCTTTGCAAATGTTTGTCTTAACGTTTACATTTTGGTCATTCAGCAGACGCTCTTAACCAGACCTACTTACAAACAGTGCATTCAACATAGGTAGATAAACAACAACATATCACAATCATAGCAACAACAAAAAAATCTGTAACCGTGACTGAGATTGGCATTGTAGTTGAATGGTCTGTTGGTTTATTCCATGGGCCGCATACTTTAAATGTCATCGTTGACAGTTTAAAAGCTTTTCAAAAAGCTAACACAAGTGTATGTGACAGACATGAGCAATAATAAATAACCTATTGCAATCTTCGGTTTGCCACCTTCTTTGCTGTATCAAAAGGCTTGAAAATGCATTATTGCGGTTTAACGCTTATTGTGTAGTTGAATTTTGCGACTTACAGTTAGTGCATACAATAATATTTTTATTTTCATACTGGCCCCACGTGAGAATCGAACCCACAACCCTGGCGTTGCAAACGCCATGCTTTACCAACTGAGCTACATCCCTGCACTAGGCAGCCAGGAACTCTCACCAGACCAACACACACAAACAGAATACTCATTGATATTCATCAAAGCGTTTTATTCAGCATCGATGCTCATAAAGATTTGTGAACTTGCTGATCTGCAGAAAATCTTAATGCTCCTCCTTAAATGAAAAAGGATTGCGTTTACTTAAGCCGAAGATTCGCCCGTCAGATGATTTCCCCACGTGCGTACAAACATTTGCCTTTCACTGAGCCACGGATATAAATATGTCATGTTGCTTTCTCTACATCAGTGACAGTGTGTGAAATAGAAAGAGAGAGGGGTGAGAAGAGGCAGAGAAAAGTAGGCTATTAGCGAAAGAGACAGTTTTATATTAATGTGAGAAATGGAGGAATACGGATACTAAGTTTCTCAGTCACAGCTACTAGAGGAGTGTTCAGTGACACAGCTGTGAGTGTCTCAGTAACTGCCCCTTGCATCAGCTGGTTGTGGCCCTCACCATCTGCCCCACGCTTCTCTCCCTCTGTCTCCATCCAGCCATCCCTACCTACCTCTATCACTTCATCTTAAAATACACACACACACATACACACACATCAGCCTGTGTCTGGGGACTGGGTCATCTGTGCAGCAGGTGGGGTCATCTTAGTCTCTCCTCCCAGTGCTGTATTTCCACCTCCCCCTGAGTCTGTCGATATGGTCATTTAAGTGTGTGTATTAATTACACCCAAAGCATGGGATGAGACTTGCAGATGTCATGGATTTGGTTTTGTTGTACCAACTCCAGAGTGCACCTGTACAGGTTTGATTAGGTTTCATTTAGTATGTGCGGAGAGTTCTCAGGCTGATATACTTTAAGCTCCTTCACACTAACATATACAGGAGGTGTTGGAAGGCTTTAGTTTGATCCAATGTTAATACAGTTGAAAGTCCACACACACAGTTATTTCTTGAGTACAGACAGACATAATTGCTGTGTCTTGAACCATTTCTATGTAAGCATTTGTATGTAAATCAAGAGATTGTGCAAAGTCACTGAGTCATTGGGCAAATTGTGTCCATCTTTGATGTATGCTTGTTTAGTGTGTCTTTGTGTGTGTACTCAAACATGACAAACATGCAATTGTCTCTCATTTGTCTCATGTCCCTCTATGTGAAGGGCTGATTGGCATAGAGTGCCATTTCATTCTGGCAGGTTGACAAATTCAATCACCTCCTAACAGCAATGTGTCGACTGTGGCAGAGGCAAATTGCCTTCTCACTTTGGGGGTGTCATTCTGTGTGGCATTATGTCTGTGTGGCATTATGTCTGTCTGTTTGTCTGGCAGAACAGGAGAGAGGCAGGAGCAGGACTATGATATTAATGTGATTCTACTAGGCTTTTATGGTACAGGTATTACTGCACTCCCCCTGTAACCACTGGCTTGCTGGTTCAATCATCACCCTTAACAGTTGTGTTATAACACAGAGCGCTTCAGGTGAAGGACATTCCTCCAGACAGACCAGGACTACTCCACCTAATCTCCCCAGCCATCTATCTCCCTCTCTGGGGTGTCTCTCTCGCCAGGCTTTGCTGGGTCTGGAGCTCCATAGCTCCATGTCAGGGGGGCAGGGGGAGGGCCAGAGAAATCCCTCTTAGATCAGAGAGGGAGAGAGATAAAGATCGCAGCTATCATCACTTTTCACCTCCATGCTCCAGCTCAAGGTGTTCTCGTTCTCCTCTGCTTGTCTACCAGTCGATAGCAACCTCGTTTGATTTAGTTTCATTTTTTTTGGTGGGGATAGAAGGAAGGTCATGATGAGATAAGTCTCCAATCTATTCACTTCAAATTGTTATTTTCTTTGTGGCCTGCAGTTAGATCCATGATCTCTCTGCCTCTCTCGCTCTTTGTTTCTTGCCATGTTAAGTTAATGGTTTGCAGATAAACACAGAGCGCCATGAACTCTGATGTTTGGGTCTGTATAGATATTTTTCACCTTTTGGCTTTAGGAAGTGAAACTTTACTTTAATGCAGATAAAAGAGGAGGCGATGGAGGAAGGGATGATCAATCAATCAATCAATTTTATTTTATATAGCCCTTCGTACATCAGCTAATATCTCGAAGTGCTGTACAGAAACCCAGCCTAAAACCCCAAACAGCTAGTAATGCAGGTGTAGAAGCACGGTGGCTAGGAAAAACTCCCTAGAAAGGCCAAAACCTAGGAAGAAACCTAGAGAGGAACCAGGCTATGAGGGGTGGCCAGTCCTCTTCTGGCTGTGCCGGGTGGAGATTATAACAGAACCATGCCAAGATGTTCAAAAATGTTCATAAGTGACAAGCATGGTCAAATAATAATCAGGAATAAATCTCAGTTGGCTTTTCATAGGCTTTTCATGATGAGATGGAAAGGAGTAAACACTGGTGATATGGTGAGAGAGAAAACATGTATGAATTCATGAGCCTCAGACAAATCGATCACAAAGCAGCCTGTTGGCTTACCTTCAGGCAGATGAGATTGATTTATGCAGATCTGTGTGTGTGCATGCGCATGCCTACACAATCTTGCACGTGTTCAGAGCCGCATTGCTTAAACTATCTTCATAACTCACATCCAATACTTTACCAGGCTAATGTTGAGCTATGCTTTGTTTTTATTGCCTCCTAATGGCCTGTGTTATCATAAAAAATGACACCAGATGTTTTCTGTTTTCCAGTAGCACTCACGTCTTGTGTCTAAGGGCAGGGAGAGTAAGGCAAGCGTTCCCCTTCTGAAGACGCCTAACAAACCAGGGTAAATAAGGTGGTTTAGTTCATCATTCTGCTCTGCTGGGCCTATGCTCATTGAGCTCCATTCTTCCTCATTTTCAACCTGTTCTGTTATTGAATAATGTTTCCTCTTGCTGTAAATTTGTTAATTAGAGAACAGACGCCTGTCAGAATGGGGTTCGAATGAGGGAAGAGCACCTTTATTCTAAATCATCTATAGACTCCCGACGCTCTAAACTCACTGAGGCATTGTGGCACAGAGGTTGTGTGACTGCAGATGTTGTGTAAATTGGTGTTCTGATATTGCTGTGTATGGTTGGCGCGAGTGTGACGTGACAAGGAACCCAGCTGGAGCTGTTCAGGGGCCTCTGTTCAGGGCTGTGGAAACTGGGGGTCCCTAGTGCTGCATGGAGGTGTAGAGTCAGCAGTTAGATAGGAGAACACACATACAGTATATATACACACACACACACACACACACACACACACACACCAGGGGCCCTATTTGGCAGGATTAATGATGCAGCAAACAAGGCTGTGTTCTTCTCCAGGCTCCATATGCTCCCTTCCTCTTCTCTTCTCTCACAGCTGGCTGTGTTTGATCTCACCTGGAGTGTCCTCACATCTCTACAACCATACCAAAGAGAGCTCCCAGCACTGTGATGTGTAGCTATATGTAGCTATATGTAGCTATAGCCCTATGAGGGAACAGCGCCTGTGTGTGCCATTAGACCGCAAATGAAAGAACTGCATCAAATCATAGGACAGAGAACAATTGCTTGAATGGCTTGCTCATGAACACATATGAAGTCAAAAGCACACACACACACACACACACACACACCAGTGGAGGCTCCTCCTCAGAGGAAGGGAAGGACCATCCTCCTCAGTGAATTTCATAAAAATGAAAATAATGAAACATTTCAAAGTTATCCTTTTTAGATAAAACGATACTAAATATATTCACGTCACCAAATAATTGATTTTAACACTGTTTTGCAATGAAGGTCTACAGTAGCCTCAACAGCACTCTGTAGGGTAGCACCATTGTGTGATGGGTGATTTGAAGGACTCAGGCACAGGAGGGTAAATCACAGAATAACAGGATTTATTCCGGAATACAGAGTTACGCAGTAAAGCGTCAAAACAGTCCAGTGCGCAAAAAAGGCGCAATGGAACCAACAAGGCACACAGGGAAAATAAACCCGGCGATACAAAATGCAAGGAGCTCCACCGAGCTTCACTAACCTCACAATAAACAATCACACACAAAGACAAGGGGGCAGAGGGAACACTTATACAGGTACTGATGAGGGGATATGAACGGTGACGACGAACACCGGAGCCTGCCCAAACAAGGAGAGGAGGCAGCCTCAGAGGAAGTTGTGACACATGGTGTAGCTGAAAGCTACAGCTAGCTAGCACTGCAGTGCATAAAATGTGGTGAGTAGTTGACTCAAAGAGAGAGAAAGACAATAGTTGAAGAGTTTTGAACAAATTAATTTCTTCCAAAATGAAGGAGAAGCAAGAGAGAGAGAGGGAGAGAGAGAGAACTAGCTATATTTCATATAGATTTTTTCACTTTCACTTACTTAGCTAGGGAATGCAGCTAGCTTGTTTAGCCTACTCAGACACCCGGCTCAAACAGAGAGGGATGCTATGTTACCTAGCTAGGTATGGCTATCCAACACTGGAACTCTTCAAAGTCATGGTAAGCATTTGGTTATATTAATTTATTGCCACCGGGGCCCGCCGATGTAACTGCTAAACTGCTTGCTAACTGTACACTGTACTGCATGATTGTAGCGGGTTTACTAACACTTTAGTTCTAGTAGCTATGTTGTTGACTTGACTTTAGCTAATATGGCGACAACAATGTAGGCTGTGTGTAGTGGTTAGCGGTTATGATATGAAGGTTTGGCTTGGAAAGATTTTTTCACCTGGTCACAGACAGCTGCTGTGTTGTGCACTGAAGTCCACAAGCGAAGGGAAAAGGTGAGAGGAGGAGAGCGCATAGATGCGAGAAGGAATTATACAACGATCTGGCTGCTATAAAAGTGAACATTGTGTGTGATTAGGGGTGTATTAATTCCGCCGATTCTATTGAAAAAATCTTAAATGGAAGCAAACAGACGGGAGAAACAGGGAGAAATATACCTGAATTTGTCCAATAGAAACTCTCGTTTGCAACTGTTGAACTAATGATTACACTCTAGATCAGTTAGATGCAGGCAAGATTGTGCAAGGCTGTATTTAATGTGTCAATGTCTGTCACCTTGATTACTCAAATTTATCTCAACATGTGCACCTACATTGTAAACTATTATTCATAGGTTAGGTTGTAGCAACCTCATGATGGGTACAGGGAAAATTAGAGTATCATGTAGTTGCCTAAACTTATCGATGTTAAATTGAGCTGGATGAATGGAATATGAATGACAGTCATCCAATATGCTGTAATAGAAATAAGGCTATGCTCATTGAAAAAATGTTGGTCCTCCCTCATCAAACGTAACCGACCGCCACTGACACAAACACAAACAGTCACACAGACAGACAGACTCTGTCTCACACACACTCCCACTGTCTCTCACCATGCAGGTGTACGGTGTGTGTTCTTATTACCAGGAATCAGATTAACACATTGAACAAGAGGCTGAAGGACAGAAGGAGTGTGTCTCTCTAGCCTGAAGCTAATAATCACTAAACCACAGCGCTGGGATCATCGGCCGGCTACAGAGTGTACACACACACACACACACACACACGCACACACGCATACACCCACACACAAACACATGCAACCACACACGCACGCCCAGACACACACACAGAGAGCAAGCGCCAGCCTCACTGTCACTAACAGTTACCTCCTGCAGTTGTAGTAATTGCGTTCCTCCGCTCTGTGTGACCAGTCTGCCTCTTTACCACAGTGACACCTGCTGGCCAATAGTGGAACTCTCCCTGGAGAAATACCCACAGCCCACTCAAACACTGAGTTAATAAAAACAATAATGGTACACAATGAAACAACAGAACAACAGCAATGAATCTCCTTCTCTGGCTCCCAAAAAAACTATAATTTCATTATATTTTTTTGGACTAACTGAGACAAAATATGCTGAGGGCAATTCTGTAGCTGTGAATTTTGTTATTTTCAGCCACAAATGGTATTCTGAGTGTATTCATAAACACCGGGCTAAATTCAATCCATCAGCGATTATTGAATTATGAGGAGAGCTGCTGTAGTGTAGACTTCCCTGGGGTCTCTGTGGGAATTCAACAAGCACAATGAAAAGCCAAGCTGTATCAGGTTCAACTGAATGACAACAGACATTACTCCTCTCTGTCTGTCACTGCCCTTCTTCAAACAGAAACTAAACTACAACACACACAAATACGCATGCACATATGGACGCAGGCATGCATACACACACAGACACCTCCAGTTACAGAGTGACAGACAGGAGAGAGTGAGGGAAAAAGTAATAAACTATGATTCAGTGGAGAAAACACACCAACAGCCCCATGACTCACAACAACACTCATATGTCTGGAGGAAGGGCGTGTGTGTTTCCTCAGCTCTGTGTGTTTGTGCGTGAGTGCATGTGTGCATGCTTGTTTGATTAAAAACCGGGCAGCATGGAATCTCTCCCTCCCTCACCCTCGCTCTCTCTCTCTGGCGTAGCCCCAGCCCTGGCTGAGAGTCAGGAGCACCTCTCCTCTCCCAGAAGGTAATGGAGACAGTGAAAGAGTAATGGCTGTTTTATGAGACAGAGGTAGCCAGGTAATGGCAGCACTAGCAGGTAATGGTGTTGAGATAGAGACATTTCTGTCCTGGCCTGGAGTACAGAGAGCTGCTCATGACAGAAGGCCAAGTCTCTAATGACACCCTATTCTCTAGCAGTGCATTCGTTTTCACTAGAGCCCCAAATGGAAGGGTGTTACCTGTACATGAAAATGCAACCATAGCCTATCTGAAACCAGCTCTAGTCCGCCACCCAGTGGAAGCTTGTAATTGACACAAATTATGTGATGGAGGCTAAAATACATAAAAGAAGGAAAAAAGTGTGTGTGTGTTTGCCTGTGTGTGTGTGTGTGTCTCCCTCACTCACACACACAATCTCTGCTTGACTTAACACCAACCTAAACACAAATCTAAAAGTACAAGAATGGAATTAAGAAATATATATTATTAGGACGAGCAATGCCGGAGTCCGGAGTATAAATACAGTATATATACAGTACCAATCAAAAGTTTGGACATACCTACTCGTTCAAGGGATTTTATTAATTTTTACTATTGTCTACATTGTAGAATAATAGTGAAGATATCAAAACTAGATTTTAGATTCTTCAAAGAAGCCACCCTTTGCCTTGATGACAGCTTTGCACACTTTTGGCATTCTCTCAACCAGCTTCATGAGGTAGTCCCTGGAATGCATTTCAAATAATAGGTGTTTTGATGTCACTGCTATTCACTGCTATTCTACAATGTAGAAAATAGTAAAAAATTAAGTAAAACCCTTGAATGAGTAGGTGTGTCCAAACTTTTGACTGGTACTGTATATACTGTTGAAGTCGGAAGTTTACATACACTTAGGTTAGAGACATTAAAACTCGTTTTTCAACCACTCCACAAATGTCTTTTTAACAAACTATAGTTTTGGCCAGTCAGTTAGGACATCTACTTTGTACATGACACAAATACTTTTTCCAACAATTGTTTACAGACAGATTAATTCACTTATAATTCACTGTATCACAATTCCAGTGGGTCAGAAGTTTACATACACTAAGTTGACTGTGCCTTTAAACAGCTTGGAAAATTCCAGAAAATGATGTCATGGCATTAGAAGCTTTTGATAGGCTAATTGACATCATTTGAGTCAATTGGAGGTGTACCTGTGGATGTATTTCAAGGCCTACCTTCAAACTCAGTGCCTCTTTGCTTGACATCATGGGAAAACCAAAAGAAATCAGCCATAATTGTAGACCTCCACAAGTCTGGTTCATCCTTGGGAGCAATTTCCAAACGCCAGAAGGTAACACGTTCATCTGTACAAACAATAGTACGCAAGTATAAACACCATGGGTCCACGCAGCCGTCATACCACTCAGGAAGGAGACGTGTTCTGTCTCCTAGAGATGAACGTACTTTGGTGGAAAAGTGCAAATCAATCCCAGAAGAACAGCAAAGGACCTTGTGAAGATGCTGGAGGAAACAGGTACAAAAGTATCTATATCCACAGTAAAACGAGTCCTATATCGACATTACCTGAAAGGCCGCTCAGCAAGGAAGAAGCTACTGCTCCAAAACCTCCATAAACAAGCCAGACTACGGTTTGCAACTGCACATGGGGACAAAGATTGTACTTTTTGGAGAAATGTCCTCTGGTCTGATGAAACAAAAATAGAACTGTTTGGCCATAATGACAATCGTTATGTTTGGAGGAAAATGGGGGCTGCTTGCAAGCCGAAGAACACCATCCCACCCGTGAAGCACGGGGGTGGCAGCATCATGCTGTGGGGGTGCTTTGCTGCAGGAGAGCCTGGTGCACTTCACAAAATAGATGGCATCATGAGGAAGGAAAATTATGTGGATATATTCAAGCAACATCTCAAGACATCAGTCAGGAAGTTAAAGCTTGGTCGCAAATGGGTCTTCCAAATGGACAATGACCCCAAGCATACTTCTAAAGTTGTGGCAAAATGGCTGAAGGACAACAAAGTCAAGGTATTGGAGTGGCCATCACAAAGCCCTGACCTCAATCCTATAGAACATTTGTGGGCAGAACTGAAAAAGCGAGGAGGCCTACAAACCTGACTCAGTTACACCAGCTCTGTCAGGAGGAATGGGCCAAAATTCACCCAACTTATTGTGGGAACTTGTGGAAGACTATCCGAAATGTTTGACCGAAGTTAAACAATTTAAATACAATGCTACCAAATACTAATTGAGTGTATGTAAACTTCTGACCCACTAGGAATGTGATGAAAGAAATAAAAGCTGAAGTAAATCATTCTCTCTACTATTATTCTGACATTTCATATTCTTAAAATAAAGTGGTGATCCTAACTGACCCAAGACAGGGAATTTTTACTAGGATTAAATGTCAGGAATTGTGAAAAACTGAGTTTAAATGTATTTGGCTAAGGTGTATGTAAACTTCGGACTTCAACTGTAGTCCCCTGTAGCTCAGTTGTACCATCGTCCCCATGGTGCTTGCAACGCCAGGGTTGTGGGTTCATTTCCCACAGGGGGCCAGTATGAAAATGTATGCACTCACTAACTGTAAGTCGCTCTGGATAAGAGCGTCTGCTAAATGACTAAAAACAATATACACACGCATACATACATATATACACTACCATTCAAAAGTTTGGGGTCACTTAGAAATGTCCTTGTTTTCGAAAGAAAAGCAATTTTTTTGTCCATCAAAATAACATCAATTTTACTGAGGAGTGGCTTCCGTCTGACCACTCTACAATAAAGGCCTGATTGGTGGAGTGTTGCGGAGAAGGATGTTCTTCTGGAAGGTTCTCCCATCTCCACTGAGGAACTCTGGAGCTCTGTCAGAGTGACCATGGGGTCCTTGGTCACCTCCCTGACCAAGGCCCTTCTCCCCTGATTGCTCAGTTTGGCTGTGCGGCCAGCTCTAGGAAGAGTCTTGGTGGTTCCAAACTTCTGGCCACTGTGTTCTTGGGGACCTTCAATGCTGCAGAAATGTGTTGGTACTCTTCCCCAGATCTGTGCCTCGACACAGTCCTGTCTCGGTGCTCTACGATGTTGTAGAAACATCTCAAGGATGATCAATGGAAACAGGATGCACATGAGCTCAATTTCGATTCTCATAGCAAAGGGTCTGAATACTTATGCAAATAAGGTTTTTCCGTTTTTTATTTTTAATACATTTGCAAAAAAAATCTAAAAACCTGTTTTCGCTTTATTATTATGGGGTATTGTGTGTAGATTGATGAGGATAATAAACAATTTAATCAATTTAATAATAAGGCTGTAACGCAACAAAATGTGGAAAACGTCAAGGGGTCTGAATACTTTCCGAATGCACTATACATATGAAATGAGTAAAACAGTATGTAAACGTTATTAAAGTGTCCAGTGTTCCATTATCAAAGTCACCAGTGTTCCATGTCTATGTACATAGGGCAGCAGTCTCTAAGATATGGTAGAGTAACCGGGTGGTAGTCAATTAGTGACAGTGGCTAAGTTCAGGGCAGGGTACTTGATGGAGGCCGGCTAGTGTTGACTATTTAACAGTCTGATGGCCTTGAGATAGAAGCTGTATTTCAGTATCTTGGTCCCAGCTTTGATGCACCTGTACTGACCTCGCCTTCTGGATGATAGTGGGGTGAACAGGCTGTGGCTTCGGTGGTTGCTGTCTTTGATGATCTTTTTGGCCTTCCTGTGACATCAGGTGTCCTGTAGATGTCCTGGAGGGCAGGCAGTGTGCCCCTGGTGATGCAATGGGCAGACCGCACAACCCTCTGGAGAGCCCAGCGGTTGCGGGCGGTGCAGTTGCCATAAATGATGGTGATACAGCCTGACAGGATGCTCTCAATGGTGCATCTGTAGAAGTTTGTGAGGGTCTTAGGGGCCAAGCCACATTTCTTCAGCCTCCTGAGGTTGAAGAGGCGCTGTTGTGCCTTCTTCACCACACTGTCTGTGTGGGTGGACCATTTCAGATTGTCATTGATGTGTACACAGAGGAACTTGAAGCTTTTCACCTTCTCCACTGCGGCCCCGTCGATGTAGATGGGGGTGTGCTCCCTCTGCTGTCTCCTGAAGTCCACGATAAGCTCCTTTGTTTTGTTGACATTGAGGTACAGTGAGGGGAAAAAGTATTTGATCCCCTGCTGATTTTGTACATTTGCCCACTGAAAAAGACATGATCAGTCTATAATTTTAATGGTAGGTTTATTTGAACAGTGAGAGACAGAATAACAACAAAAAAATCCAGAAAAACGCATGTCAAAAATGTTATAAATTGATTTGCATTTTAATGAGGGAAATTAGTATAATATGACCCCTCTGCAAAACATGACTTAGTACTTGGTGGCAAAACCCTTGTTGGCAATCACAGAGGTCAGACGTTTCTTGTAGTTGGCCACCAGGTTTGCACACATCTCAGGAGGGATTTTGTTCCACTCCTCTTTGCAGATCTTCTCCAAGTCATTAAGGTTTCGAGGCTGACGTTTGGCAACTCGAACCTTCAGCTCCCTCCACAGATTTTCTATGGGATTAAGGTCTGGAGACTGGTTAGGCCACTCCAGGACCTTAATATGCTTCTTCTTGAGCCACTCCTTTGTTGCCTTGGCCGTGTGTTTTGTGTCATTGTCATGCTGGAATACCCATCCACGACCCATTTTCAATGCCCTGGCTGAGGGAAGGAGGTTCTCACCCAAGATTTGACGGTACATGGCCCCGTCCATCGTCCCTTTGATGCGGTGAAGTTGTCCTGTCCCCTTAGCAGAAAAACACCCCCAAAGCATAACGTTTCCACCTTCATGTTTGACGGTGGGGATGGTGTTCTTGGGGTCATAGGCAGCATTCCTCCTCCTCCAAACACGGCGAGTTGAGTTGATGCCAAAGAGCTCGATATTGGTCTCATCTGACCACAACACTTTCACCCTGTTCTCCTCTGAATCATTCAGATGTTCATTGGCAAACTTCAGACGGCCCTGTATATGTGCTTTCTTGAGCAGGGGGACCTTGCAGGCGCTGCAGGATTTCAGTCCTTCACGGCGTAGTGTGTTACCAATTGTTTTCTTGGTGACTATGGTCCCAGCTGCCTTGAGATCATTGACAAGATCCTCCCGTGTAGTTCTGGGCTGATTCCTCACCGTTCTCATGATCATTGCAACTCCACGAGGTGAGATCTTGCATGGAGCCCCAGGCCGAGGGAGATTGACAGTTCTTTTGTGTTTCTTCCATTTGAGAATAATCGCACCAACTGTTGTCACCTTCTCACCAAGCTGCTTGGCGATGGTCTTGTAGCCCATTCCAGCCTTGTGTAGGTCTACAATCTTGTCCCTGACATCCTTGGAGAGCTCTTTGGTCTTGGCCATGGTGGAGAGTTTGGAATCTGATTGATTGATTGCTTCTGTGGACAGGTGTCTTTTATACAGGTAACAAACTGAGATTAGGAGCACTCCCTTTAAGAGTGTGCTCCTAATCTCAGCTTGTTACCTGTATAAAAGACACCTGGGAGCCAGAAATCTTTCTGATTGAGAGGGGGTCAAATACTTATTTCCCTCATTAAAATGAAAATCAATTTATTACTGTAGAGGTTATTTTCCTGCCACCACTCCGCCAGGGCCCTCACCTCCTCCCTGTAGGCTGTCTCGTCGTTGTTGGTGATCAGGCCTACCACTGTTGCGTCGTCTGCAAACTTGATGATTGAGTTGGAGGCATGTGTGGCCACTCAGTCATTGGTGAACAGGGATTACAGGAGGGGGCTGAGCACGCACCCTTGTGGGGCCCCTGTGTTGAGGATCAGCGAAGTGGAAGTGTTGTTTCCTACCTTCACCACCTGAAGGTGCCTCGTCATGAAGTCCAGGACCTAGTTGCACAGGGCGAGGTTCAGACCCAGGGCGCCAAGCTTAAGGATGAGCTTGGAGGGCACTATGGTGGTGAAGGCTGAACTGTAGTCAATGAACAGCATTCTTACATAGGTATTCCTCTTGTCCAGATGGGATAGGGCAGAGTGCAGTGCGATGGCGATTGCATCGTCCGTGGATCTTTTGGGGCTGTATGCAAATTGCAGTGGGTCTAGGGTATCATATAAGGTGAAGGTGATATTATCCTTAACTAGCCTCTCAAAGCACTTCATTATGACCGAAGTGAGTGCTACAGGGCGATAGTCATTTAGTTCAGTTACCTTTGCTTTCTTGGGTACAGGAACAATAGTGGACATCTTGAAGCAAGTGGGGACAGCAGATTGGGATAGGGAGAGATTGAATATGTCCGTACACACTCCAGCCAGCTTGTCTGCGCATGCTCTGAGGACGCGGCTAGGGATACCTTCTGGGCCTGCAGCCTTGCGAGGGTTAACTTAAATGTCTTACTCACATCGGCCACAGAGAACGAGAGCCCACAGTCCTCGGGAGCGGACCGCATCGTGGCACTGTGTTATCCTCAAAGCGGGCGAAGAAGATGTTTAGCTTGTCCGGGAGCAAGACGTCGTTGTCCGCAACGTGGCTGGTTTTCCCTTTGTAATCTGTGATTGTCTGGAGTCCCTGCCACATACGTCTCTGAGCAGCTGAATTGCGACTCCACTTTGTCTCTGTACTGACGTTTTGCCTGTTTGATTGCCTTACGGAGGGCATAACTGGACTATTTGTGTTCGACCATATATTCCCAGTCACCTTGCCGTGGTTAAATGCGGTGGTTCACACTTTACATTTTACGCAAATGCTGCCATCTATCCACGGTTTTTGGTTTGGGTAGGTTTTAATCGTCACAATGGGAACAACATCTCGTATACACTTCCTTATGAACTCGATCACCTTGTCAGTGTATACATCAATGTTATTCTCAGAGGCAATCCGGAACATATCCCAGTCCGCGTGATCAAAACAATCTTGAAGCATGGATTCCGATTGGTCAGACCAGCGTTGAATGTACCTTAGCACGGGTACTTCCTGTTTGAGTTTCTGCCTATAGGAAGGGAGGAGCAGAATGGAGTCATGATCTGATTTGCCGAAGGGAGGGCGGGAGAGGGCCTTGTAGCTATCCTGGAAGGGAGAGTAACAATGGTTGAGAGTTTTTGAAGTGCGAGTACTACCGGCAATGTGTTGATAGAACTTCAGTAGCGTTTTCCTCAGATTTGCTTTGTTAAAATTCTCTGCTAGAATAAATGCGGCCTCAGGATATGCGGTTTCCAGTTTCCACAAAGTCCAGTGTAGTTCCCTGAGGGCAGTCATGGTATCGGCTTGAGGGGGAATATACACCGCTGTGACAATAACCAAAGAGAATTCTCTTGGGAGGTAATGCGGTCGGCACTTGATTGTGAGGTATTCTAGTTTGGGTGAACAAAAGGACTTGTCTATCAGCGCCATCTATCAGCGCCATCAGCCGGCCTCCTTCTATGTGTGTGTGTGTGTGTGTGTGTGTGTGTGTGTGTGTGTGTGTGTGTGTGTGTGTGTGTGTGTGTGAATGCGGTTTGGTTTTACTATCCTTGTGTTTACCAGAAGTCCTCACAAGAATAGTAAAATAAGGAAAATTCGGACAAGTGGGGGTGCCCACAAGGAAAAACGCTATCTTAAGCTTAGGGGTTAGGTTTAGGGTTAGGGTTACAGTTAGGGGTTAGTTTAAGGGTTATGAGTTAGGTTTAATTTTAGGGTTAGGGTTAGGTTAAGCTTAGGGTTAGGTTAGGGGTTAGCTGTTAGGGAAAATAGGATTTTGAATGGGAATACATTTCTTGGTCCCCACAAGGATAGTAAAACAAACGTGTGCGCGTGTGTGCCCGTGTATGCATGTGCGTTGCCGTGTGCGTGTATGCGTTCCTCCAACACAGTACAATCTATAACAACTGGATCCTCTGCCTTTTAATAATTAAATGTTCTCCTTTCCCTCTCTTAGTATCATATGCAGTGGGTTACTGGTTATACAACTCATTATTATTGAAGAGCATCCACTGAAGAGCCCTATATAAGTTGTTTATGATGCAAATGTAATTGCTTCTCTAAAAGCATAATTTTCAGTTGTAACGTAGTTGACTATAGAGGGGCTGAGTTGTCTGTCCAATCTCTTTCTCTCTCTCTTGAATAATGACGATAATGACAATACTTTACTCCACTCATTAATGTCTCAATAATTGCATTATTTAAGAGAGAGAGAGAGAGAGAGAGAGAGAGAGAGAGAGAGAGAGAGAGAGATGAATGGGGATATGGGTCCCTTCTTTAGAGTCAGGGAGAAGGAATACTCAGCTATTGGAAGGTAGAATAATGACTCTGAGGAAAGGACTGTAACACAAAGGATCTTTACTGGCCTTTGTTCTCCAGCTCCGGCCTTCCAGGAAATTGAATTTGAGCGACACACAGCGAAGGTAATTGTCATGTGCTTGAAGGGACAATGTTTGACAGAAAGCTGTGTAAATGAAGCATAGAGCTGCTCAATCACAGTTTATGGTAATGTTGTGTGTGTGGTGAATATTCATTATATTCCTCACATTTGTATGATTTTACTACAGGTACCCTACATTCTGAGCACTCTACTCTCCCGACTGTATTCACCCATCTCTGTTGTTGCTGTTCTTCACATAGTCACCAGATGGCGCCTTTGAGGTACATTGTGATTTATCTCTGTCCAATGTCGATAAGGACGATCCAGTGTTTGAATGGGAACACCCACTGAAGGGAGCATCTGATAAAAACTCTGATTGCAACCCGATATTTTACAGTAACATTAGGCGGTTGTATGCTTATGACAAGCATTATAACTGCATCATGGTCCCTCCACACCGACACCGTGGTGAAGAAGGCGCAACAGTGCCTCTTCAACCTCAGGAGGCTGAAGAAATTCGGCTTGGCCCCTAAGACCCTCACAAATTTCTACAGATGCACCATCGAGAGCATTCTGTCGGGCTGTATCCCCACCTGGTACGGCAACTGCACCGCCTGCAACCCCAGGGCTCTCCAGAGGGTGGTGCGGTCAGCCTATCACCGGGGGCACACTGCCTGCCCTCCAGGACATCTACAGAAGATCATGAAGGACCATGATCTGTTCACCCTGATACCATCTAGCAGGCGGAGACAGCACATGTGCATCAAAGCCGGGACAGCTTCTATCTCCAGGCCGTCTGACTGTTAAACAACACTGCGCCCGGTACCCTGCCCTGCACCTTAGACACTGTCACTAGCAGGCTACCACCCGGTACCCTGCATCTTAGAGACTGTCACTAGCAGGCTACCACCCGGTACCCTGCACCTTAGACACTGTCACTAGCAGGCTACCACCCGGTACCCTGCACCTTAGACACTGTCACTAGCAGGCTACCACCCGGTACCCTGCACCTTAGAGACTGCTGCCCTATGTTTTCTTTGTTGTTGTTTTGTATTTAACCTTTATTTTAACAGGGAAGACATATTGAGATCTAGGTCTCTTTTACAAATGCGCCCTGTGTATACAACATAAATATACACATTATACCCCAAATATATACACTGAGTATACAAAAACCATTAAGGATACCTTCCTAATATTGAGTTGCACTCTCCCCCCACCATATTTAGTTTTGCCCATATTAAGCACAAGTTTTACATCAGCAAGGGATTCCTGCAATAGCTATAAAATCTGACTGTAGTTTTGACACAGCCAGATCAACAGTCGGGGCAATAGCATAAATAATAGTATAATTCACATATAGATGAAGTTTACCATTTCTAACAGATTGACCAATGGTGTTTATATAAATAGTGAAGAGAACAGGTCCCAAAATCGAACCCTGTGGTACATCTTTATGTACTTCAATAAATTCAGACTTAACCCCATCAATCACGATGGCCTGAGTTATAATAATAAATAATAATATGCCATTTAGCAGATGCTTTTATCCAAAGCGACTTACAGTCATGCGTGCATACATTTTTGTGTATGGGTGGTCCCGGGGATCGAACCCACTACCCTGGCGTTACAAGCGCCGTGCTCTACCAGCTGAGCTACACTAAAATAATTCTAAAACCATAAACAGGCGTCAGAGCTCAGGCTTATCGAGGACAACTTATTCAATAAAATAGCAAGATCAACAGTATAAAAAGCTTTTGACAGGTCCACAAACAAAGCAGCACATTTCATTTTAGTGTCTAAGCATTGTCATGATCATTAACAACTAAAATTGTTGCTGTAATAGTGCTATGCCCAGGTCTAAACCCTAAACCCTGATTGGTTTACATTTAAAATACATTTCTCAGATAAAAAAGAGCAAAGTTGAACATTTACCAGGGATTCAAGAATTTCAGCTAGAAAAGGAAGCCTTGAGGTGGGCTGATCCTTATTAAGATCACTACTATCCCCACCCTTATGGAGTGGCAGCACAAGAGCTGATTTCCATACTTTTAGAATATTTCCTGAAAACAATGTTAAATGGAAAATGTGGGTTATTGAGCCAACAATGATGGGAACTGCACACTTAAGCAGACCAGGATTCAATTGGTCGTGGATTACTTGTTGTTATTGCTAGCAAAGCATCCAGGACTTCTTTTTCTGTAAATAGTCTAAAAGAAAAGCTTTGAATATAATTTCTCTGATCATTCAGCAAGTTTCCACCATCAGCATCCAGCCCATTATCATTGTGAATTTACTTAGAAGTTATTTCAAAGCGATAGCCCGCTGAAATAAAAAATTAAATGCAGGCCAGTGTCTGAATAAATTTGTTGTAGCAGAGAGGAAGAAGTAGAACCCTTCAAGGATTTGACAGTTTTCCAGAATTTAGCCGGGTTGCCATTACAATCCGAAATATAGGTTATATAATAGATTTAGACTTTATGATTTGTCTCACACAATGTTTCCTCAGTTGATTAAAAGCTTGCCAGTCCGGGCCTAAGCCTGTGTTCCTGGCCTTGACCCAAGCATCTGTCACGCCCTGACTCTGAGGACTTGTATTTGTTGAGTCAGGGTGTGTATTTTCTGTGTCGTGTTGTGCTATGTTGATTGTCTATGGTTAGATCTAGTATGTGTAAATCTATGTTGGCCGGGGTGGTTCCCAATCAGAGGCAGCTGTAGCTCGTTGTCTCTGATTGGGGACCATACTTAGGCAGCCTTTTGGCACCTGTTAGTTGTGGGATCTTGTACCGTGTTTTGGTATGTTAGTGTGCTACCTTGGACTTCACGTTTCGTTTGTTGTTTTTGTCGTGTGTTTATTCGTTTAATAAACATGTATGCTTATCACGCTGCGCCTTGGTCCTTCTCGTTCGTCAACGATCGTGACAGAAGATCCCACCAATCCTGGACCAAGCAGTGTGCTGAGGAGAGAGGATGGACTTGGGAGGAGATGAGCGAGAGTCTGGCAAGAGGGATGGAGGCCATGATCACGGGGGAGAGACAACCCCCCAAAAAAATTTGGGTGGGGCACGCGGCGTGGACGACGAGGCAGCAGGAGGCCACGATAGAGCGGTTCCCCTGGTTAGCAGAGGAGGCCACCAGATTAGGGGGGCCATTGGTTCAGAGGGAGCAGAAGGAAAGTGTAGAGGCACGGCGAGAGGAGCTGGTTAGGCAGCAGAAGGAGCGGGGGTTAATGAAGGAACCCAGTCCCGCTCCTCGCAACAATCAAGTGGTGCGTGTCGCCAGTCCGGTCCGGCCCGTTCCTGCTCCCCGCACTAAGCCAGTGGTGCGTGTTCCCAGTACGGTTCGGCCCGTTCCTGTTCTTCGCATCAAGCCTGTGGTGCGCGTCGCCAGCCCGGTCCGGCCTGTTCCTGTCCCTCGCACCAAGCCAGTGGTGCGCGTCGCCAGCCCGGCCCGGCCTGTTCCTGCTCCTCGCACCAAGCCTGTTGTGCGCGTCGCCAGCCCGGCCTGTTCCTGCCCCTCGCACCAAGCCTGTGGTGCGCGTCTCCAGCCCGGCCCGGTCTGTTCCTGCCACTCGCACCAAGCCAGTGGTGCACGTCGCCAGTCCGGTACGGCCCGTTCCTGCTCCCCGCACCAAGCCAGTGGTGCGCGTCGTCAGCCCGGTCCGGCCCGTTCCTGCTCCCCGCACCAAGCCAGTGGTGCGTGTATCCAGTCCGGCACGGCCCGTGCCTGTTCCACCGGTGCCTGGTCCGGCACCGGTCAGCTGCTCCACTCCGGAGCCAGAGCAATCCGCTCCACCGGGGTCCGGTCCAACTCCGGTCAGCGGATCCACTCCGGAGCCAGAGCAATCCGCTCCACCGGGGTCCAGTCCAGCTCCGGTCAACCGCTCCACTCCGGAGCCAGAGCACTCCGCTCCACCGGTGCCTGATCCAGCTCCGGTCGGCGGCTCCACTCCGGAGCCAGAGCAGTTCGATCCACCGTCGTCGGGTCCAGCTCCAGTCAGCGGTTCCAGTCCAAACCCAGACGTCAGCCCCTCTCCAGGTTCGGGGTCTCCCACACCAGGGTCCAGACAGGGCTTGGTACGTCGTGGGAGGAAGGAGAGGGGAAGCAGCGCGCCGAGGTCCAGACCAGACCAGGGGCGCAACAGGGAGGTGGAGAGTAAGTGGTGGTCACGCCTGGAGCCGGATCCGCCTCCGAGGCGGAATGCCCACCCGGCCCCTACCCTGTTATGTTTATGTGGCGCGGTCGGAGTCCGCACCTTTGGGGGGGTACTGTCACGCCCTGATTCTGAGGACTTGTATTTGTTGAGTCAGGGTGTGTATTTTCTGTGTCGTGTTGTGCTATGTTGATTGTCTATGGTTAGATCTAGTATGTGTAGATCTATGTTGGCCGGGGTGGTTCCCAATCAGAGGCAGCTGTAGCTCGTTGTCTCTGATTGGGGACCATACTTAGGCAGCCTTTTGGCACCTGTTAGTTGTGGGATCTTGTTCCGTGTTTTGGTATGTTAGTGTGCTACCTTGGACTTCACGTTTCGTTTGTTGTTTTTGTCGTGTGTTTATTCGTTTAATAAACATGTATGCTTATCACGCTGCGCCTTGGTCCTTCTCGTTCATCAACGATCGTGACAGCATCATCTCTTTTATGAATGACTTCTGATCCTTCCGGAGTATACCAGGCATTTGATCTACCTTTAACCATTCATTTTTGAAGGGAATGTGATTATCCACAATAGTATTGAAGACATCTGCAAAAAGGCTCAAAGCTAAATCAGGTTCAGGGATAGCTGAAATACAATCAAGGTCGCTAAAATAAAGAGCCTGTTCACTGAAGTTTTTAAAGTTCCTCTTTGTAATGACAATGCTTAGATTTTTGTATTTTCACATTTCAAACACAAACAACTGGGCAATGGTCACTAATGTCTTGGGCGAAGACACCAGTAGAAACATATTTCTATGGTGTATTTGTTAAAATAAGACCAATCAGAGTTGACTTTGAAGGATCTTTTAGATTGTCTGAAGCCTGCAATTCCCAATCATAATTTAGGTCACCCAGGATAATAACTTCTGATTTAATGAAATAAGGCAAAAAGCTAGTTAACTCAGAGTGCACAAAGGTAAGCTGAGGGAGGACGGTAGACCCCTATAACAGTTATGGATACATTTTTACCCAGACAAAGGCTTAAAGATAGCAGGAAATAAAATGGCAAGGGAAAAGGATTTCAGTAAAGACAAAGATAAATTATTTTTAATATGAATGGCCACTCCACCACCTCTATCCTGTCTGTCAGCTCTGAACACATTATAACCCTCAATATTAATATCAGAGTCCAGAAGGTCCCCAGAGATCCAGAATGTCCGGTTCGGTGTAGGTTGGCGAGGAATCAGCTAAAAGTCAATCAATCCACAGTGTGATAGTTAGTTAGATTGAATCGCACAGTTTGTAGGATCACCACAGTTATACAGTAGGCAGCAAGCCAGAACCCAACCACAGACAAGAAATCAGCCAGCACTAGGACCCACAATAAACACAACCAAGGCACAAAACTCGCCAGCATAACAACAGCAAGGAGAGAGCCTGACTTACTCAATGAGATTAAATGCTGGGGCGCATCAAAACAGCAACGCAACGGAGGCCGTGTTACCAGTATGATAGCCAGGAGAGAAGAATCTTGGAGGGGATGTAGTTTCTAGTACAGGTCGGTGGAAGCCGGGAGGGAGGCAAGCACTACACCGGGCCGCGGGAGAGTCAAAAATAGTAAATCCAAGTAGGCTAAACCAAGTGAGTTAAAGTTTGGCAGTAGCTCAAAAACATCCAAGACACAATGTCAAGTGGATGGATGAAAGCAGCAGTAGGCAGGTGTCTGCTCAGAAAATGCCTCAGTGCAGGCGCCAGTGCAGATTAGGGTGCCCAGGTATATCCAAGTAGGCCTAAAAGGTTTCAGCAGACCTGTTTTATACAGTATATCTCCTTAAAAACTCTGCATGCAATATTCCACTATTGTCCAATTTGTTCACAGCCAGATGAAACAAAGTTAAATGGAGACAAAAATCCACTAACAGCTTTTCAGCTACAAACACTGATCAGAGAAAAAAAGACATGCTTGCTGGCATCTTGAAAAGTGGGTGTGACTTTAACAGCATCTGCTGCCACCAAGTGCAGCTGCCACCCCCGAGTGCAGTGTCCTTGCGAAATGTAGACTACATAGACATTTAACACTGGTAAGTTGAATTATGTTTACATGATGTTTGTTGTTCTGAAATCGTTTCTGTAGTTAGAAACTGTCACGATCGTCGTCAAGAGAGGAGGACCAAGGCGCAGCGTGATGAACGAACATGTTTATTTATCATTAGCGATAAACACGGACAGTAAACAAAAACAACAAACGACTCGTAACGTCCTAGGTAACATAGACCAACACGGAACAAGAACCCACAAACACAAAGGAAAAACAGACAGTTTAAATATGGCTCCCAATCAGAGACAACCAGCCACAGCTGACACTCGTTGCCTCTGATTGGGAGTCACTCAGGCCAACATAGAAATAAACAAACTAGAAAGAACACACCCTGGCTCAACATATAGAGTCCCAGAGCCAGGGTGTTACAGTACCCCCCCCTAAAGGCGCGGACTGCGACCGCGCCTCAACTAGAGCAAAACAGGGGAGGGCTGGGTGGGCATTCCTCCTCGGCGGCGGTTCTGGCTCCGGCCTTGCCCACCACCCTCCAATAAACCCCCCATAGCGCCCCTGGTCCGGTCTGGCCCCGCTGGCTGGAGCCGAACTGGACGTAGCAGGAGCGGTTAGCTTCAGCTCCGTAGTGGAGCAGTTGACCGGTACCTTACCAGGCACCGGTGACCCAGGCACGGGTTGTGCTGGACTGACGACGCGCACCCCTTGCTTGGTGCGTGGAGCCGAAACGGGCCGGACCGGGCTGACGACTCGCACCCCTGGCCTGGTGCGTGGAGTAGGAACAGGCCGGACCGGGCTGGCGACGCACACCGTAGGCTTGGTGCGAGGAGCAGGGACAGGCCGGACCGGGCTGGCGACGCACACCGTAGGCTTGGTGCGAGGAGCAGGGACAGGCCGGACCGGGCTGGCGACGCACACCGTAGGCTTGGTGCGAGGAGCCGGGACAGGCCGGACTGGGCTGGCGACGCACACCGTAGGCTTGGTGCGAGGAGCAGGGACAGGCCGGACCGGGCTGGCGACACACACCGTAGGCTTGGTGCGAGGAGCAGGGACAGGCCGGACCGGACTGGCGACGCACACCGTAGGCTTGGTGCGAGGAGCAGGGACACGCCGGACCGGGCTGGCGACGCACACCGTAGGCTTGGTGCGTGGAGCAGGGACAGGCCGGACCGGGCTGTGGAGACGGATAGGAGACCTGGAGTGAAGAGCTGCCACAACCCGTCCTGGCTGAATGCCTGCCTTCACACACTCTGTGTGAGGCATCAGCACAGGACGTACAGGGCTGTGTACCCGTACTGGCATAACAGCACGTGACACTGGCGCAGGATATCCGGGACCGAGGAGAGGCACTGGAGGCCACGAGCGCTGAGCCGGCACACTCCGTCCTGGCTGCATGCCCACCTTCGCACAACACGTGCGGGGTGCTCGCACAGGACGTACCGGACTATGCCGGACCACTCGTGGCACAGTGCGCAGCTCCGCATACCGCGGAACCTGCCCAGTCTCATGCTGCCATGCCTGAGTACGGGGAGTTGGCTCTGCTCTCCATCCAGGCTCCGCCAACCTGCCTTCTGGCCCCCAAAACCCGGTGGCCTCCTCTCCAAATCGCCCTGTGGCAGCCTCCTGCTGCCCAGCCGCCCATGCCGTGTGCCCCCCCCTAAAACATTTTTGGGGTTGCCTCTCGTCCGTCCGACGATGACACTGCTGACGCCGCTGCTCCTCTCTCACCAGGGCCTTAATCCTAGCCCATGGCCCTTTGCCCCCGAGCATGTCCTCCCAGGACCACGATTTGCCCACCTGGGCCATCGCCAGCCTCTCCATCTCCTTTCCCGGCGCTTCCTCCCATGTCCAGTCTGCCTGCTCCTGGACACGCTGCTTGGTCCTTGTATGGTGGGTTCTTCTGTCACGATCGTCGTCAAGAGAGGAGGACCAAGGCGCAGCGTGATGAACGAACATGTTTATTTATCATTAGCGATAAACACGGACAGTAAACAAAAACAACAAACGACTCGTAACGTCCTAGGTAACATAGACCAACACGGAACAAGAACCCACAAACACAAAGGGAAAAACAGACAGTTTAAATATGGCTCCCAATCAGAGACAACCAGCCACAGCTGACACTCGTTGCCTCTGATTGGGAGTCACTCAGGCCAACATAGAAATAAACAAACTAGAAAGAACACACCCTGGCTCAACATATAGAGTCCCAGAGCCAGGGTGTTACAGAAACAGATAAGATTAGCATTCCTGCAACATTATTCTATGGAAATTTAATTTGATCTCTGAAAAATTAAGCTAATTGATTACCCACTTTATATGTACATACTTCTATTAGAGTTTATTAGTCCACGTGAGATGGAGATTTGTCTCCTGCTTTTTATCCAACCCCCCCGATATACACACACACACATACATACATTAGATACTGTATTCTCAACATAGCTCATCCTATATACGTAACTACTACTCTACATACTGTATTCTACACATAGCTCATCCTGTCACACCCTGATCTGTTTCACCTGTCTTTGTGATTGTCTCCACCCCCGTCCAGGTGTCGCCCATCTTCCCCATTATCCCCAGTGTCTTTATACCTGTGTTCTCTGTTTGTCTGTTGCCAGTTCATTTTGTTTCATCAAGCCTACCTACGCTAAGGTTGTGGGTTCGATCACAGGGACCACCCATACACAAAAAGAAATGTATGCACGCATGACTGTAAGTCGCTTTGGATAAAAGCGTCTGCTAAATGGCATATTATTTATATTATTATATATAACTACTGCTGTACATACAGTATTCTCCACATAGCTCATCCTATATAACTACTGCTGTACATACAGTATTCTCCACATAGCTCATCCTATATAACTACCGCTGTACATACAGTATTCTCCACATAGCTCATCTTATATAACTACTGCTGTACATACAGTATTCTCCACATAGCTCATCCTATATAACTACTGCTGTACATACAGTATTCTCCACATAGCTCATCCTATATAACTACTGCTGTACATACAGTATTCTCCACATAGCTCATCCTATATAACTACTGCTGTACATACAGTATTCTCCACATAGCTCATCCTATATAACTACTGCTGTAAATACAGTATTATCCACATATCTCATCCTATATAACTACTGCTGTACATACAGTATTTCCACATATCTCATCCTATATAACTACTGCTGTAAATACAGTATTATCCACATATCTCATCCTATATAACTACTGCTGTACATACAGTATTCTCCACATAGCTCATCCTATATAACTACTGCTATACATACAGTATTCTCCACATAGCTCATCCTATATAACTACTGCTGTGCATACAGTATTCTCCACATAGCTCATCCTATATAACTACTGCTGTACATACAGTATTCTCCACATAGCTCATCCTATATAACTACTGCTGTACATACAGTATTCGCCACATAGCTCATCCTATATAACTACTGCTGTACATACCTTTTTCCTACTTCTTCTGTATATTGCCCATACTGTCTACACACCACGTTTTATATTCCGGACTCTGACATTGTTCATTCTTATATTACTTGTTGTGATATTTCTTAATGTCTTGTTTCCCCTTCTTTTTTTCTTCTTTTTTTTATTGTTGAGATTGTTTGTATATTAGGAGTGTAATACTAGGGCCAGATTCAATCAGATCCGCTTTAGCCGACATCTGCATTTCTGATGCATTATACCTAAAGCGGACATTGCCATTGGCTGCACAGAGTCGCATTAAGAGAAATCCAATGCAGCCTTGTTTACAAGCTCGAACACTGGAATGTGAGATGTAATCTACACCTCAATTAGCCTGATAGAAATCTTCATTCTTTTGTTTAATGATTTTCAATTTGAGCGTCATTATTTCTATATAGCATACACTTTATCGTTCTGAACTTCTAGCACGAGAGGGACGGGTGTGGCTTCGTGACAATGATCACAAGAGCAGCTGCTCACCGATTTGACAGCTCCAACGCAATTCCACCTCCGACACCGCCAAAACATCAGCTATGTCGGTGTCGGCTATCACCAGTTAATGCTGGGTCTGATTGAATTTAGGCCTTAGACATTTACGGCACTGCTGGAGCTAGAAACACAAGCATTTCACTGCACCTGCTTTAACATCTGCGAATCTGAGTATGCAACAAATAAACTTTATTTGCATTGTACCTGTCGGCATTAAGTAAAGTGTTACTGTACCTTTATTTTTAATAAAAGGCATTGCATTCAAGCATACAAACTCCATCTTACCTTAATTGATATATATTTAAAAATGGGTAACTACTGCAGCAGGACCATGCATGGGTAAATAATGAAGACTATTGTAAAAGTGTAAAGAGCTGCGTGCCTCTGGAGGCTGAGACCAATTAAGTCTGAGGGATCCATAATTCATTGGTACATGGTGCAAACAGAGTCACATGAAATCTTCATGGCCTTCCCATGTTCTTCCTCTATCTCTCTCTCTCCCTTTCTCTCTCTCTCTCTCTCTCTCTCGCTCTCTCTCTCTCTCTCTCACACGCTCCAATAACCTCATCATTAAGTTGTAGTGTGTGTGTGTGTGTGTGTGTGTATTCCTCCATGTGTGCAAGTAGTAGTGTGTATGTCTCCTGCCACACATTATCTCTCCTACCACACACACACATGCCAAGGTTACTGGGAGAGAGACTCAGTATATTTGATTTAAACCTGGCAGCTTCACTACTTGCTTAGTACAGTATAACTTCTCAAGGTCAGATTGAAGATGGAAAGTTTTGGAGTTATCTGTCTCTCTCTCGCTCCCTCTCTCTCCGCTCTCTGTCTCTCTCACTGTCTCTACCTCGCTCCGTCTCTACCGCCCACCTCTCCTTCCAACCCCCCTCCTCTCTCTCCTTCCAACCCACCGCCCCTCTCTTTCCCTCCCTCCATCAGTCCTGCCTGTCTCCTCCTCCATCCAGCCTGGCTACAGTATGACTTGGCTCCAGTGCTTCAGCCTCCCACCTTGATCCTGAAGGTCAAAGATACAGTATGATGCTACTTCCCCTGCCAGCTCCCACAGTGATGCCTCAGCTCTTGCATATGGTTCCTGTCACACACAAACGCACACACACACACACATATATTGCCAAGTCAACAGCAGTACGTTTCCCTGGTTGTGATTTACGTCTTAATCGAGCTACACTAAGAGGGCCGTCAAGTGTATGGTCTATAAACACAGTACTTAACACTAATGTGATCAGATACAGTAGCTGCCTAATTAATGGGATCATTTCATTATCAGGGAGAGAGCCTCTTGAGTCATTGATCTACTGGCCAGTGGCAATGCAGAAATGTTGAAGGTCAATATGTTAAAATATAATCTAACCTTGAATATTACAAATGATGACACAGTAGCTCCCATGCTAGCACATAACCTTCTTATAACCATATGTTTCTTAGAGCTTGGTGAGAGTTTGGTTGCCCTATGGTCCTTTTGCATACAATCTTCCCACAAAGTTGTGGGAATGGTGCAGGATACCCAGCTAGCACATAACGTTCTGAGAACCATATGTTTCTTAGGTAGGAATTTCAGTACTTCAGCATAACGTTTTCTGCAGGTTTCCTCATGGTTCTATTTAAAGTCACGTTCTCAGAACATTAAGAAGACTTTCCACAAAAACCACTAGAAAACATTAGTAACTTTCAAAGAATGTTCTAAGAATGTTATTTAATTACATATACATTCCGTTCTCAGTGTCAACAAAACTCTCTCTATCTTGTTAAGAGAGTTCAGGTGTATTGGCCGTGCCCACTAATTGGCCACACATGATCTTAATGATTACTTGTTTCCTTTGAAATGGGGTCTGTTTGAATAGAATAAAATGAACAGCTTTGTATGAGGGTTTTTTAAAACATTGCATGCTAGCTCCATCCTGGTGGTGCAGTGAACAAATTCCATGGATAGAGAACAGAAGATTAAAGGTTTAAATCTCACAATCTCATGCTACAATAAAAAAGAAATGTGTTTGCATTATTAATGCTTAAGCAAATTAATGTCCATGTTTCATTTACATTTACATTTACGTCATTTAGCAGACGCTCTTATCCAGAGCGACTTACAAATTGGTGCATTCACCTTATAGCCAGTGGGATAACCACTTTACAATTATTATTATTATTATTATTTCATTTTTTTGGGGGGAAGGATTACTTTATCCTATTCCAGGTGTTCCTTAAAGAGGTGGGGTTTCAAATGTCTCCGGAAGGTGGTGAGTGACTCCGCTGTCCTGGCGTCGTGAGGGAGCTTGTTCCACCACTGGGGTGCCAGAGCAGCGAACAGTTTTGACTGGGCTGAGCGGGAACTGTGCTTCAGCAGAGGTAGGGGAGCCAGCAGGCCAGAGGTGGATGAACGCAATGCCCTCGTTTGGGTGTAGGGACTAATCAGAGCCTGAAGGTACGGAGGTGCCGTTCCCCTCACAGCTCCGTAGGCAAGCGCCATGGTCTTGTAGCAGATGCAAGCTTCAACTGGAAGCCAGTGTAGTGTGCGGAGGAGCGGGGTGACGTGAGAGAACTTGGGAAGGTTGAACACCAGACGGGCTGCGGCATTCTGGATGAGTTGTAGGGGTTTAATGGCACAGGCAGGGAGCCCAGCCAACAGCGAGTTGCAGTAATCCAGACGGGAGATGACAAGTGCCTGGATTAGGACCTGTGCCGCTTCCTGTGTAAGGCAGGGTCGTACTCTCCGAATGTTGTAGAGCATGAACCTACAGGATCGGGTCACCGCCTTGATGTTAGCGGAGAACGACAGGGTGTTGTCCAGGGTCACGCCAAGGCTCTTCGCACTCTGGGAGGAGGACACAACGGAGTTGTCAACCGTGATGGCGAGATCATGGAACGGGCAGTCCTTCCCCGGTTGGAAGAGCAGCTCCGTCTTGCCAAGGTTCAGCTTGAGGTGGTGATCCGTCATCCATACTGATATGTCTGCCAGACATGCAGATATGCGATTCGCCACCTGGTTATCAGAAGGGGGAAAGGAGAAGATTAGTTGTGTGTCGTCTGCGTAGCAATGATAGTAGAGGCCATGTGAGGATATGACAGAGCCAAGTGACTTGGTGTATAGCAAGAATAGGAGAGGGCCTAGAACTGAGCCCTGGGGGACACCAGTGGTGAGAGCACGTGGTGCGGAGACAGCTTCTCGCCACGCCACTTGGTAGGAGCGACCGGTCAGGTAGGACGCAATCCAAGAGTGAGCCGCGCCAGAGATGCCCAGCTCGGAGAGGGTGGAGAGGAGGATCTGATGGTTCACAGTGTCAAAGGCAGCAGACAGGTCTAGAAGGACAAGAGCAGAGGAGAGAGAGTTAGCTTTAGCAGTGCGGAGAGCCTCCGTGACACAGAGAAGAGCAGTCTCAGTTGAATGACCAGTCTTGAAACCTGACTGGTTTGGATCAAGAAGGTCATTCTGAGAGAGATAGCAAGAGAGTTGGCTAAAGACGGCACACTCAATAGTTTTGGAGAGAAAAGAAAGAAGGGATACTGGTCTGTAGTTGTTGACATCAGAGGGATCGAGTGTTGGTTTTTTGAGAAGGGGTGCAACTCTCGCTCTCTTGAAGACGGAAGGGACATAGCCAGCGGTCAAGGATGAGTTGATCAGCGAGGTGAGGCAAGGGAGAAGGTCACCGGAGATGGTCTGGAGAAGAGAGGAGGGGATAGGGTCAAGCGGGCAGGTTGTTGGGCGGCCGGCCGTCACAAGTCGCAAGATTTTATCTGGAGAGAGAGGGGAGAAAGAAGTCAAAGCATAGGGTAGGGCAGTGTGAGCAGGACCAGCAGTGTCATTTGACTTAACAAACGAGGATCGGATGTCGTCAACCTTCTTTTCAAAATGGTTGACGAAGTCATCCACAGAGAGGGAGGAGGGGGGTTCAGCAGGGAGGAGAAGGTGGCAAAGAGCTTCCTATGGTTAGAGGCAGATGCTTGGAATTTAGAGTGGTAGAAAGTGGCCTTAGCAGCAGAAACAGATGAAGAAAATGTAGAGAGGAGGGAGTGAAAAGATGCCAGGTCCGCAGGGAGTCTAGTTTTCCTCCATTTCCGCTCGGCTGCCCGGAGCCCTGTTCTGTGAGCTCGCAATGAGTCATCAAGCCACGGAGCAGGAGGGGAGGACCAAGCCGGCCGGGAGGATAGGGGACATAGAGAGTCAAAGGATGCAGAAAGGGAGGAGAGGAGGGTTGAGGAGGCAGAATCAGGAGATTGGAGGGAGAAGGATTGAGCAGAGGGAAGAGATGATAGGATGGAAGAGGAGAGAGTAGAGGGAGAGAGAGAGCGAAGGTTGCGACGGCACATTACCATCTGAGTAGGGGCAGAGTGAGTAGTGTTGGAGGAGAGCGAGAGAGAAAAGGATACAAAGTAGTGGTCAGAGACATGGAGGGGAGTTGCAGTGAGATTAGTAGAAGAACAGCATCTAGTAAAGATGAGGTCAAGCGTATTGCCTGCCTTGTGAGTAGGGGGGGATGGTGAGAGGGTGAGGTCAAAAGAGGAGAGGAGTGGAAAGAAGGAGGCAGAGAGAAATGAGTCAAAGGTAGACGTAGGGAGGTTGAAGTCGCCCAGAACTGTGAGGAGTGAGCCATCCTCAGGAAAGGAACTTATCAAGGTGTCAAGCTCATTGATGAACTCTCCAAGGGAACCTGGAGGGCGATTGATGACAAGGATATTAAGCTTAAATGGGCTAGTGACTGTGACAGCATGGAATTCAAATGAGGAGATAGACAGATGGGTCAGGGGAAAAATAGAGAATGTCCATTTGGGAGAGATGAGGATTCCTGTGCCACCACCCCGCTGACCAGATGCTCTCGGGGTATGCGAGAACACATGGTCAGACGAGGAGAGAGCAGTAGGAGTAGCAGTGTTTTCAGTGGTAATCCATGTTTCCGTCAGCGCCAAGAAGTCGAGGGACTGGAGGGTAGCATAGTTTCCTATCTATGGTTGGAGTTCAAAACAGTTAACCTAAGCTAGCAGTGTTATTAATGTCTTAATGAAACATGTTCTCAGAACGTTATTTAATAACCTATAATTTAGATTCTCAGAACATTAATAAAACCTCCCAGGAAAACTTTCAGGGAACCATAGTAAAACGTTCTCAGAACCTCCCTGCAACCTAAAACTTAGTTCCCAGAACAGGCAAAATTTCACTTCTGTTCTCAGAACATTTAAAAAATATTCAGTTTTACCAGTCAGGAAACGTATGGCTTCGTTCCCAAAACCAAGGGAAACCAAAAACGTACATTCCCACAATTTCCAAGGAACCAAATGTGCTAGCTACTGTGTGGCCAGTTTTGACTGTTACTGAACTGTGTATTTTCTTCCTCCAGTTGGTCATCAATGTGGTCTTAATGTCCTCAATCATTGAATAGTCTATTAGTCCATAACATTATGATACAGTATCTAGCCTACTTTGTGTGGCCAGTTTTAGCAGTTACAACATTCCCCTCTTCCCTCCTCCTGCAGGAAATATTTCTGCAAGGCTGAACAGGCTCTATCTTGTCCATATACTCAAAACAATTTGTTTCTATTTGATGTGTCAGCCCAGAGTGAGAACTCTTGTCAAACAAGTATGTTCTCTAACTACAAAGACAGCTAGGGGAAGTGTTTAAAAATTGTTACCAATATGAATGCAGACAAAATAATCTAATTTTCCTACTAATTTAATTACTCTACTTCATTGCACTATTTTTAAGGGATGATACATATCCTATTAGGCCTATGCATATGCATGGTATGACAGTGCACATAAATCATGGTCTCATATAATTGTGTCTAAATCCCAGCTAGCACATTTCGTTCCTTGGAAGTTGTGGGAACGTATGTTTTTGGTTTCACATTGGTTTCACATTTGGTTTCACCTGACCAGTAAAATGAAATGTTTTTTTTTTACGTTCTGAGAACAGAAGTGAACATTTCGCCTGTTCTGGGAATGTTTATTTTTAAATTGCAGGGAGGTTCTGAGAACGTTTTACTCTGGTTCCTTTAAAGTTTTCCTGGGAGGTTTTATAAACGCTCTGAGAACAGAAATGAAAGGTTATTTGGAGGTTTTTGAATAACTTCCTTAAAACTTTCAGTGAATGTTTCAATAACACTTGTAGGTTAGGTGAACTTTTTTTAACTCCAAGCACAGATAAGACACATGGAAATTAATATCCTTAGGCATTAATCATGCAAACACATTTGTTTTTTTATTGTGACAAGGCATCAGTGAGATTTGAACCTATAAGCTTCTGTTGTCTAGCCATGGAATTAGTCCACTGCGCCACCAGGATGGAGCTAGCATGCAATGTTTTTTTACGCATACAAAGCTGTCATTTTAGTCTATTCAAACAGACCCCATTAGTTAATTGTGTGGCCAATTAGTGGGCTCAGCCAACACACTTGAACACACTTAACAAGATAGTCTTGTTGATGCTGAGAACGGAATGTATATGTTTTTAAATAACATTCTTAGAACGTCCTCTGAACGTTACTAAAGTTTTCTTGTGTTTTTTTTTGAAAGTTTTCTTAAAGATCTCTGAACAATTTGAGAACATGACTTTAAATAGAACCATTAGAAAATCTGTACGAAACGTTATACTGAAGTAATGACATTTCCACAGAAGAACGTTGTTTCTTAAGGTTCTTGGAACAATTTGAGAACATTCCCAATGTCAAACCAGTTGTAGAACGTTCCTAGAACATTACCAGAATTGAAATTAAATGTAACCATGTTTGAACTTTTAGGAAACATTCTGTTAACGTAATGAAATACCAAGAAAGTTATGTTTTTTTGTCAAGTTGTGTTGAGAATGTTCCAAAGCCAAGCAACTATACTGCACCGTTCCCAGAAAGGTTGTATGCAAAATAACCATAGGACAACCACGCTCTCACCAAGTTCTAAGAAATATATGGTTGTCGAACTTTATGTGCTAGCTGGGATGTGTACACATAGCCTGTAGGCTACAAGCTACTGCAGATGTTTTGCACAATAACTGATATCGAGAAAATAGACATCAGAATAGTTTAAACCCAAAATATTATATTACACCACGGAGAAAGTGGTGGTGGTGTCAGTATACGGCGATATCTCTATGTGTAATTATGATTATGATATATTTATTGCGCGCGCGTCATCGGGCGTGGTTGGCTGCCAGCGGCGGTAGTCTGGAGGCAGGATCTGATGGATGCGGAGTGACAGATCAGGGTTAGCCGCCAGGGGAGTCCATTTTCCTCCACAGTCCTCCCGGAGACGCCCAGCTCACCTCGGTGCTCCACGGAGCGGACAGAGAGAGCCAGCCAGAGCTGCGCCTCTCTTCTTTATCTTCTCTCAGCTTGCAGCTGTGTCACAAACACACAGCAGCACACAGCAGCAGCACCGCACAGCCTGTGAGACTCAGCCCGACCCAACCACAGCCAGTGCAGCCTGCTCGGCTCACAAGGGAAAGTCCGGTGATCTGCTGTTTATGGAGATGAGATGCATGTGACCATGTTGTCGCTGTAAAATGAGTTTGCTAGCGGCATGTGGTTCCATGGGGACCTTGCAGGGATATATCGTTCGGTAAGGCATGACACTTTCTACTTGACAAAATACATCTCACAGGAGGAGGTGGCGGCTGGCTTGCACAGAACAAGAGCGCTGAATTTGGAAATGAGCTAAAAGTTTGCAAACCTTAAAAGATGTTTGGGATCTACGTTGAGTGTTTAAGTTTAGTGTGATTTTTGTCATTATGGGTGTTGACTGAACGGGAGCTTATTCTCTTCACCGAGGATATCTCTCAGTCTGTGCTATGATCTGGACCATGCGGACTCTGATGCTGAGGACGCTGTGTGTGTTGTTGGGGAATGCACATGTGTTATCTCTCAGAAATAATGGCGACATAGGAACTAGAGAAACAGCGGGGGGTTATTATGGCCTTAACGCCACAGCAACACACAGGACCGCTCACACAGCCATCGGAGAGGGTCCCCATAACACAGCTTATGACAGCACTCGCTCCGGGGGACACGCTACAGGTACGTCCTACTCCAAACAGACTCTTCAAACATGGATGGAACATATTCATTCTACTTCTGTGAGAAGGACGCGTGTAATTGCAGATGAAACAAAACATAGACATGTAGGATTAAAGCAACACCACTCAAACAGAACACTGACGCTGGGGTATTCCTCCGCGACCCCGCACAGGGATCTGACGCGCCGCCACAAGAGGAGAAAGTTGAATAGTGAGATTGGCCCGGCCGCTGCCATGGGGACGGCAGGTGGATACAATACCACTAAGCCCACAGCAATGGGCCAGCAGCACGGGGGACTACTGGACAGTGACAGACGCAAGAGAGGCACAAAAGACGAGCAGAAGAAGGCGTTTAAGAGGGAGAGGGGGAGAAAAGTGTTGAACAAAAGCTCAATGGCTTTATCTCAGGCGCAGAGCTCAGTAGACGGGCTGGGCCCCCCTCTATCTCCATGGGAACCAATACCCAAGCCCCTAGCTCTCACCTCTACCGACCTCCCGCTCGACTTCTTCACCAGGAAAAACGAGATGTTTACTTACCGGGAGGAAAACCCGTGGGATGCCACTCCAATGACCCCTCCCAACACAGCAGATTTTGGAAGCGAAATCAGAAACCCATTTTACCCTGTGACAAGTGAAACATTTGGAGCTTATGCTATTACAGGCGTTTCTGCTATCATTTTCCTCGTGGGGATAGCAGGGAACATAGCCATACTGTGCATCGTGTGTCAGAACTACTATATGAAGAGCATCTCCAACTCTCTCATAGCTAACCTGGCCATCTGGGATTTTGTAGTCGTCTTCTTTTGTCTGCCCCTCGTCATTTTCCATGAATTGACTAAGTCCTGGCTACTGGGAGAATTCACGTGTAAAATCGTGCCATATCTGGAGGTATTCTATTATGTTCTATTATATTTTATTATATTCTACTACAGATTTTCTCCTCATATTGGTGGAAGATGGGGCATGGGGAATCTGAACATTTCTCTTTGCATAGGCACAATTTCAAATAGTATTGCATTGTGTATTACACATTTATAATACAGTATTGTCATATTCAGGACAAGTTGTGATAGAAAACCCTATCACAGTGAACAAGACACTAATCCATTTCACCCTAACATGGGATTAGCCCTCATCTGCACAATAATAAACAAGACGAGTTCCCACCAAGCTCAGATGTTACCTCAACTGATTATGACACCCAGTGTGACACTGCTACATACACCTGCTGGAGAGAAGTGGCCTTCCTCCCTCCACCCTCCCCTCATGACACCCACACACTAAATCCTTCCCTCTATCTCTCCCTCTTTTTCTCCCACTTCTGTGTGTGTGTCTCTGTCTCTGTCTCTGTCTCTGTCTGTCTCTCTCTCTCTCTCTCTCTCTCTCTCTCTCTCTCTCTCTCTCTCTCTCTCTCTCTCTCTCTCTCTCTCTCTCTCTCTCTCTCTCTCTCTCTCTCACACACACACACACACTACTCTGTATCTATCTACTATGATATCTCTGTCTTTCTCACCTACACATACAAAGGGCCTAAGTAAGTCACAAACTCCACACCCAGTTTATAGCCATCTCACTTTACCCTGGCTGGAGCAGTCATGCCTTTCCTTTGTAAGGCCATTGGGTTAAACCCAGTTTCGTATTCCCACAACTCCTAATCTCATTGTACAGTGTAGTGGTGAAACTGGAGGAGGATGTTGGGTTGCTGCTGCAGAGAAACCTGAGTTCTGAGTAGAGCACCAGGTGTAGGGTGAGGAGAGCTTGAAGAAGGTGTCAGTAGACCGTCTGGCTAGTGTGTGTGTGTGTGTGTGTGTGTGTGTGTGTGTGTGTGTGTGTGTGTGTGTGTGTGTGTGTGTGTGTGTGTGTGTGTGTGTGTGTGTGTGTGTGTGTGTGTGTGTGGAGGTTGGAGTCTGTGCGTGCAGGCCCGTTTGTGAATTTTAGGTATGCATGCCCATGAGTCCCTGCATGCATCAGTGCATGCATGTGTGTCGTCCGGCCATGCCTGTGCATGTATGTGTCTGTGCGTGTCCTCAGCCCTGTGTGTCCTCAGCCCTGTGTGTCCTCAGCCCAGTGAGCTGATCCACTGTGACTGTATGTGGGTTAAGTGGGGAGTAAAGTCGCTCTGTGGGCAGGATGTGTGAGAGAACACTCCACTCGGAGGAGAGGAAGCCTCGGGCTGCATTGCCCACTGACTCATGACACACACCCACACACGTGTGTGCAGACACAATCAGACAGACTCACAGACGAAGACACGTATGCACATACATGACCACACAGACGCGCACTCATACACATGCATAAACCCATATTCCAATCCCCAGAGCCCAGACAGTAGATATGAGCCCAGCTACAATGGTGATGATAATGCATTAGATACAGACAGCTAGGAGAGGAGGCATGGACAGTACCTCTGAAACTGATGGGAGGACCTCTCTGTGTTGCGTGTACTGAATGTGTGTGCATGGCTTCTGTAGCCTGCTCATGTGGTGTGCGTGAGTATGTGTATGGAATCAAGTCTCCAGGGATGTGCAGAGCTCTAAGGAGAGAGGCTGAGTGGAAGAGGCCCTTATGGGTCATGAGTGCTGTTATGTGAATCACGTCCATGGCTAATGTCTGTAGCGTAGGCTATATCAACAGCCGCAGCCAGTAGTGAATAGTAAAGATATTTTGCTTCGATAAGTTCAGTGAGAACAGTGAGGCTCAGAGAGGCATAGAGTGGTTCTCTCCAGCAGCTTTGTCCATTCTCAGACAGAGAGATACTGGGAGGCTGAAGTGCTGCTGTCTGCAGTGAGATAAACTCATCCCAGTCTGCTGCAGGGAATAGACATTCTACTGGGAGCCATTCAGGTCAGAGGTGGAGGACTGCATTGTGCTGGGATTGGTGTTAATAGCTAGACATTCATCACCCGGACACCCATGTACGTGGGTGCGCACATGCACAGGCTCAATCTCTCTCACTTATGGACACACATGCATAGAATCTCAAACACACATTAAATCTCACACACACCTAGACACTCTACCTTTCTTTCTCTCTCTCTCTCTCTCTCTCTCTCTCTCTCTCTCTCTCTCTCTCTCTCTCTCTCTCTCTCTCTCTCTCTCTCTCTCTCTCTCTCTCTCACTCTCACTCTCACTCTCACTCACTCACACACACACACACACACACACAAATACATGCTCACCTACACACGCAGAAACTCTCTCTCACACACACACACACACGGTAGCAGGGCGTGCTGAGATTCCAGATGGGTGGGATGGCCTGCCCTCCACTGATCGTTACCCACGGCGATCCTCTCTCTGCACGTGCTCACTGTGATTAGGGGAAGGACTCTCACACACACATACACACACACACTCCCACATACACACCACACACTCCCACATACACGTATACACTTCTTCCAACACACACACACACACACACCACTCCGCCCAAGTGCAGATTGTCTGCCCCTCTATTACTCATTACTCATGCGGTCTGATGGACACATACATGATGTTAATTGGAATATACTGTATGTTAATGATTCAGTGTATATAATTAGTGTTTGTAAATAATGGAGGATGGGTGATACTTATCCCATTCAGGCTCTTTGTTAGCTAGAGGATGAGAAGATGTTTAGTTTGCTGAGAGATAGACCACATAGATACATAACAACATCACAACCCAGAGAGAATGAAACTAAATTAACAAAATTACTCATTATAGAAGCAGAAATCAAATATAGACTTATTTATAACTGTGTGAATCATGCGTTGGCATGGCCAGTGTAGAATAGAATAGAACTGTATTGTCCACTTGAAAATAGACATTTACCATGAGCTTCATCTCAACAGTAACCTAGGATAACCATATCACACATAGAGCTAAAACAGTGAACATTAAATCAGTGTTACAGTTCAGAGGCTACGTCATGGAGTCTTAAGAGTAATAACTCCAGGTGCTCAGGTCCAGATTGACCCTGTCTGCCAGCCTGTCTCTGTGATGATCCATTCCCTGACTGTACAGAGAGACTGATGATCCCCGTGGCAGAGTGGCAGCCAGGGCCTAGGCTTCTTCTGTTGGAGTTATGGTCTGGGGAAGGAGGGAGAGAGGGAGGGAGAGAGGGAGGGTCAGACGCAGTCAGCCTGTAACAGTCAGCTTATTCATACACTCAGTGTGTGTGTGTGTGTGTGTGTTTCTGTGTCTGTATGTGTATATGTGTGTGTGTGTGCATTCGTGAGTATTACCCCATTTATCAATAGATAAGAGTCATTACCATGACAGACACTCAGGATCCAACATGGCCGCCCGCCGCGGGTCCCCCAGTCACTCAGACGCCATTAAACTCCAATTAATTAGTTGGGTTTTGAAGGCAACTGCTCAGAGGAGCTTACTCAGGGAATTATTAAACCAGCAACAGGGGAAATATCTCTATTACCTGCTGTACAATACAAGTAACTGAGACAGAGACAATGGTGCTGTACAGACTGCCATCAGCATGGCCACAGATAAGGCAGACATGACAGGGGTCAGGTACACAGAGAAGGGATCTGCCAAATTGGCCCGTTAATCATTATGAAGCTGTCAGGCTGTTGCATGAATAATTAGCCTAGCGATAGGAATAATCTCGCACACACAAACACACACACAGCTTTCAGTTAAGCAGCATTAGCACCACACTAGCTCCAGCACCATGGCCATTGGCCCATGCACATATCTTTGATCTACATATCTGTACAAAGCTGGGCTTGTCCTAGTCTGCCCCCTCGCTCTCTCCTGCTCTGTGAGATCTGATCAAAGAATTCACCCGGTCTGTGTGTCAGTGTTTAGTTTGACTTGTCTTGAGCCCAGTGTTCAGGCTATGAAATATTCACCATGTAGGCACCTGTCTGAGTGTACAAAGCAGAGTAGGGCTCGAAGACAGTAACCTGGCACACAGAGGCGATGGTGCATGGTTGGCCAGGATGCAGGAAGCCCTCTCTAGCTGTAATTAAAGCAACCAATCACACTGTACGACCAGCACAGGCTGAAGGTCATCAATAGTCACCATGGAAGAGGGATCTTGTTTACAAGATATGAACCACGTTTTTGGTTAAATCAATGTTTCACCAATTCGTTTTTTTTGGCCAGTTTTACTGTTTTAATGTAAAAATGAAAAAAATAACATTATGCTCCTTTGAAGTATACAGGAGTAAATACCAGGTGCAAGGTATCAAAATGTCTTATAAAAGGATTAGAAATACCTGCACACTGTCATACACCTCTTTGAAGTCTACAGGAGCATACTGTACAATAGCATGCAGGTCTCTCTAATGGCTGACCCAGGATTGTTCTCTTTAGGCTCTACTTCATTAGAACAGGAGCAGCTTTGGCAGAGATCCATAGTGCATGTGTGGTTCTCCTCTCTATCTCTATCTCTGCAGGATGTTGCTGTTTCGAAGGCTGTAGTCTCTGTGGCCTCCCAGGGATGTCTGGGAAACACTAGTCTAATGAACCGATAGAGAGAAGAAGAGAGGAAGAGAGAGGGGAGAGGGAGTGGGGAAGGAGAGAGAGAGAGGAGGGAGAGCAAGAGAGAGAGTGCATGAGAGAGGGTAGAGAGAGAAAGAGAGAGATGGGAGAAGGAGAGAGAGGAAATGAGAAGACGGAGTGAGTGAGAGAGAGAGAAATCTCCACAGCTTTACTGTTCATGTAGTAAACTGCAGCAGCAGTAATCACAGAGCAGGACCATACAGACTACAGCAGCTGGGTCTGGGTCTGGCTACAGTTAGTTTTCCCTGTAGTAACTGCAGTCAAAGTGATTCCAGCTGGAGAGGAATATGTTCCAGGTTCCTTGCTGTGCCTTAGTCTTTCAGACTCTAACCAATGCAGAGCAGAGACTTGGTTCTGAATGATGTGTTTTCTAAGCTTTGAGAGGCTTAGAATTTGGCATCTTTTTCAGTTTAATTCATTCTTTCAATTCAAGGAATGACTCTGTACAATCCTCTGTCAGATTTCTAAGAATTGTGTTGTCATTTTTGTGAAAGTAAAACTAAAAAGATCTATTTGGTGTGTACTGTCAGATGACTCAACATTCTGATAAACCATTTGTCTTTGTGATAAACCATTTGATAAACCATTAACCATTTCTCCATGTATTTGTCCCCAGGTGGCATCTCTAGGTGTGACCACCTTCACCCTGTGCGCTCTGTGCATTGACCGGTTCCGTGCGGCCACCAACGTCCAGATGTACTATGAGATGATTGAGAACTGCACCTCCACTACAGCCAAGCTCGCCGTCATCTGGATCGGAGCGCTCCTGTTGGCTCTCCCTGAGCTCCTGATCCGCCAGCTGGTCACAGAGGACCCCGCCCTCCCGGATGACCCCCCAACGGAGCGCTGCGTGGTGCGCATCTCGACGTCGCTCCCGGATACGCTCTACGTCCTGGGTCTAACCTACGAGGGCGCGCGGCTCTGGTGGTGCTTCGGCTGTTACTTCTGCCTCCCTACGCTCTTCACCATCGGCTGTTCCCTCGTCACCGCCCGCAAGATCCGCCGCGCCGAGCAGGCCTCCGTCCGCGGCAACAAGAAGCAGATACGCCTAGAAAGCCAGATGAACTGTACCGTTGTGGCGCTCGCCATCGTCTACGGCGCCTGCGTGGTCCCGGAGAACATCTGTAACATCGTATCGGCATACATGGCGGCGGGCGTGCCGGAGAGGACCATGGCGGTCTTACACCTCCTGTCACAGCTGTTGTTGTTCTGCCGGGCGGCAGTGACGCCCGTGTTGCTCCTATTGTTATGTCGCCCGCTAGGCAGGGCCTTTCTGGACTGTTGTTGTTGCTGCTGCTGTAACCATACCCACTCCTCAGGCACGGCTAGTGATGATAATGAACATGAGTGTACCACAGAGCTGGAGCTGTCGCCCTTCAGCACCATACGCAGAGAGCTCAGCAACTACACTCCCGCAGGGTCCAACTGTTAAAACCCCACAACTACTGTTAAAGGTCCAGTGCAGTAAAAAAATTGATTTTTCCTGTGTTTTATGTTCAGTGTATATTTCCACACTATGAGGTTGGAATAATACTTTGAATTGTGAAAATTATGATAATGCCCCTTTAGTGTAAGTTTGATAAGACCGCCTGAAATTTCAGCCTGTTTTGGTGGGAGTTTTGGCCTGCCTGGTGACATCATCAGGCAGTAAATTAGTTAATAGACTAATAAGAAAGAGAGTTACAAACTTCTCTGCCAAAAACAGCTAGTTTTCAATTTTCCCCTCCCCAGTCAGACCACTCCCAGACAATCCTAGGAAAATTGTTACCCAGAAATTATTTGATATTGAGATAAAAACAGCTGCATTGGACCTTTAATGACTACATAACTACACACCTGCAGAGTGACTATACAAACATACTAGTACACAGAACTGTACAACATCATACCTGCAGAGTCAAACACCTTTACAACTACAGAAATATAAAACATTTCACAAGCAGGATCAAACTGCTTGGATTACATACCTGTACACCTACAGTACAAAACTACAGCAGCCCCAAAAAAGTAATAAATAAACTACACAATCAGCTACACAACTGACAAACTGGGCACTAGGGCCACACAACTACTGTACAGTATACGATTACACTATTACACAACTACTGTATGTATAACTACACACTATCAGGGAAAAAGTGCCAGGACTACACACTATACATCCGCAGGGAGCAAGTAACATCTAAACAGCCATACTGCCGAGACAACTGCACAAACCCAGTGGTCTGAACTGGGACCAGACATGAATGGACAAAGCCAGACACTCGAGACCACACTATACTGGACTGTGTTGAGCTGAAATGGACTCAGTGGAGTGGACTAGGCATAGCTGGGCTGGACTTGGCTGGGCTGGAGTGGACTGGGCTGGACCGGACAAACTCACGTCACACCTCACTCAAACTCTGCACTCACAATTCAGTTCACACACGCCTTACTCACATACTAGACTGTACATACTGTATACTACACACTCTATCACTCTAGGGAAGGAAAGATATATAGAGAAGGAAAGAAGGAAGGATATGGAGGAGGGATATAAGGATATTACAAGCATATTGTAATTGTTTTATTTTAATGCGCATTAATATTACTGTAATCGTCGTAGTTGATTTCTGCATACAACTCTGCACTGCCAAACACCTTTCTTCTCTTTCATTCTCTGTCGTGCCCTTCTGTTAGTGTCACAGTCAGGGCCTCTGTCTTTTTTCTGACAGTATTATAAATGGCCGAGTGTAGTGTTGTGATTCAAACTCTTGATGAAGTCAGTGATTCTTGTAAACTGTTTTATTGAACTTTGTGAGTATCTTGTTCACTCTGTCTGTATTTGATACCAGAAGATGTAAGCACACACAGTCATCAGTCTAGTTTCTGGTTTCTAAATAGCTTTTTATATAGCCAACAAAAACGGTCCCTTTGATTAAAAAAACTTGATCTTGACTGCAGAACGGCAGTGCTGTACATAAAATGTTTTGAGTGTATGACGTTCTTTGTATTCCTGACCTGAAAATATCATTCTTTATTATAATTAGAATTCACAATGTTTTTCCCATACACCCAGATACAAACGCACCGTGGGTGTGTGACACCACAAATGCTTCCATATTCATCATCTATTGGTTACACAGACAGAGCAGAACATACAGTTGAAGTCGGAAGTTTACAGACACTTAAGTTGGTCATTAAAACTTGTTTTTCAACCACTCCAAACAAATTTCCTGTTAACAAACTATAGTTTTGGCAAGTCGGTTAGGACATCTACTTTATGCATGACTAGGGGTGTAACGATCCATCTACTACATCGATGTATCGATTTATATTCATATGATCCAACTACATCGATCTGTGCTCGGCGAGTTGGCCTTTTGGACAACATATATCGATCTAACATCGTTTTAAAATGTAATAAATCGATTGTATCGATACTAGGAAATAACCCATTGGATTTAAGCACGTCAGACTTTATATGCAGGGGTGCACATAACTGGTACGCAGATACGCAAGCGCGACAAAAATCAGGAATGCGTAATGCCACTTGTGTTACTACGCGCCTTTGCGTACTTGACCGATCTTCTCATCTAACCTTACACATGACATGTTGCTTGTCAACTACTGTCAGGGATGTCCAAAAAGCAACAGACATTAAGCAGCTTCTTTGGCGTTTCGCCACCTACAAAGAAACGCCAACTGGAGCCAGAGCCGAAGAAAATACTTTTTTCGGAAAAGTGGCTCCAAGATGTGCAGTGGCTTGAAGCTAACGATGAGCGCACTGAAATGTGGTGCAAGATTTGCCGCTCAAATCCACATCTAGCAGACAAAACAGGTGCATTTTATAAAGGCTCAAAGAATTTCAACCATCCTTTATTTGACAAACATGAAAAGAGCAAGGAGCACACGAATGTGGCGCAAGCCATTGCTAAAAGCTAGCCGAGAATAAATGTCCAGTCGCCCACTTGCCAGATGGCGAGACAAGCTGAATGAAGAACAGCGGCAAGCTCTGTTTAATATGTTTCTCTTTCCATACTCCGGCAACATGCTGCGGTTGGAGACTCCCTTGTGCACATTCTGTGCACCGCACACACACTGGAGAATTGCGCGAAATCAGCTGATCGCAACGTTCCTTACTGTGAGACATTTCATCGCTCTGTGGTCAAGCTGCTGCAGTTTTATTTACAAAAAGGTGGAGAAAAAAAAACTGCTGCACTGAATAAAGCTATGTGAAGAAAATGGGATCTCCTTTGTGGAACTGGGTAAGTTTCATAATACCAGATGGTCTGCATGGAGGCATGAAACACTGTTAAAAATATCAAGACTATTGCCAGCCATTAAAATGCAACTGGTTACCAGGTGTTTATTTCAGTCACACTGGTTGAATTTTTGGCTAAAAGGTTACTGAATCGATTTCAAGTCACTGAATCGTTTCGGATCGTATCGTTCTAAATGAACCAATATCGTCCTTGAATCGTATCGACAACCACGAATCGTGATACAAATCGAATCGTTGTTAAAACGAATCGTTACATCCCTATGCATGACACAAGTCATTTTTCCAACAATTGTTTACAGACAGATTATTTCACTTATAATTCACTGTATTACAATTCCAGTGGGTTAGAAGTTTCCATACACTAAGTTGACTGTGCCTTTAAACAGCTTGGAAAATTCCAGAAAAAGATGTCATGGCTTTAGAAGCTTCTGATAGGCTAATTGACATAATTTGAGTCAATTGGAGGTGTACCTGTGGATGTATTTCAAGGCCTACCTTCAAACTCAGTGCCTCTTTGCTTGACATCATGGGAAAATCTAAAGAAATCAGCCAAGACCTCAGAAGAAAAACTGTAGACCTCCACAAGTCTGGTCCTCTGTAGCTCAGCTGGTAGAGCACGGCGCTTGTAACGCCAAGGTAGTGGGTTCGATCCCCCGGACCACCCATACACAAAAATGTATGCACGCATGACTGTATGTCGCTTTGGATAAAAGCGTCTGCTAAATGGCATATTATTATAATATTATAAGTCTGGTTCATCCTTGGGAGCGAAAAGTGCAAATCAATCCCAGAATAACAGCAAAGGACCTTGTGAAGATGCTGGAGGAAACAGATACAAAAGTATCTATATCCACAGTAAAACAAGTCCTATATCGACATTACCTGAAAGGCCGATCAGCAAGGAAGAAGCCACTGCTCCAAAACCGCCATAAAAAAGCCAGACTACGGTTTGCAACTGCACATGGGGACAAAGATCATACTTTTTGGAGAAATGTCCTCTGGTCTGATGAAACAAAAATAGAACTGTTTGGCCATAATGACCATTGTTATGTTTGGAGGAAAAAGGGGGTTGCTTGCAAGTCGAAGAACACCACCCCAACCGTGAAGCACGGGGATGCCAGCATCATGCTGTGGGGGTGCTTTGCTGCAGGAGGGACTGGTGCACTTCACAAAATAGATGAAGGAAATAGATGAAGGAAAAATATGTGGATATACTGAAGCAACATCTCAAGACATCAGTCAGGAAGTTCAAGCTTGGTCGCAAATGGGTCTTCCAAATAGACAATGACCCCAAGCATACTTCCAAAGTTGTGGCAAAATGGCTTAAGGTCAACAAAGTCAAGGTATTGGAGTGGCCATTACAAAGCCCTGACCTCAATCCTATAAAAAATGTGTGGGCAGAACTGAAAAAGCATATGCGAGCAAGGAGGCCTACAAACCTGACTCAGTTACACCAGCTCTGTCAGGAGGAATGGGCCAAAATTCACCCAACTTATTGTGGGAAGCTTGTGGAAAGCTACCTGAAACGTTTGACCCAAGTTAAACAATTTAAAGGCAATGCTACCAAATACTAATTGAGTGTATGTAAACTTCTGACCCATTGGGAATGTGATTAAATAAATAAAAGCTGAAATAAATAATTATCTCTACTATTATTCTGACATTTCACATTCTTAAAATAAAGTGGTGATCCTAACTGACCTAAGACAGGGAATTTTTACTAGGATTAAATGTCAGGAATTGTGAAAAACTGAGTTTAAATGTATTTGGCTAAGGTGTATGTAAACTTCCGACTTCAACTGTACATCAATAGCATATATCTCTACATATCATTCCCTTATAACCTTCTTTACAGTGTTATACAATGATGACGATAGCAAAGACGCGTCTGGCATATGCCTGAGTCTGTGTTAGTGGCGATAAGGAGAGATGAATGTTGTGTTTATTATCCCCATAACAGAATTATCTGTCTTAAGAAGACTAAGCAGAACCAGCTCTGTTTCCGCTCCTGGAGGACTCTGCTGTGTATACTCCTGCACTCCCACTGCTCTGAGGAGGTGGTATTTTCTTTCTCACACCACCGCACATCCGCTCCTCTATTTGATGTGTCACAGAGAGAGAGAAAGAGAGAGAGAGAGAGAGAGAGAGAGAGAGAGAGAGAGAGAGAAAGAGATAGACACACGTATTCTAATTTCTACTGACAATCTATGTCTTCTGACGTTCTATCAAGACATGATTAGGGGTAACATTCAACTGACCATCAATCAACATTCCATTTCCATTCCATTTGCAACAGACAGTCAACAGGATTTGCATTGATTGTTGCCATCTTATGCAGGACTGTGACATCTATGTCATTCACCTCTCAGATTCTGAATCAAAAAGCCCAATTTACATAATGATTAAAATAACAGTTCTGTGCACTTTTTAAAAAAACACCATAAATTGGGGCTATTGTCTGAATCTTTCTCCTTCTCTTGACATCTGAGATCAAACTGCATTGTGGGCTGCTGTCGCTGTTGCGTCCCAGATAGGATGACAGGTATTCATGCTAGTAATTGTCTTAAATTTTCCTAGACTCTAGACATCACAGTGGCTCAGTCACACTCAATCAGAGCCTTAGCTGCTACAGCCCTGTCTACAGCTCTATCTGCGCCTCTGTCTGTTTGTCTCTGAGGGAGCAGGACGAAGAATACTCTGCCTTATTCAACTCACTGTTGTCATTATCATTCAATTGCAGGACCAGTTTCCCACACCCAGATTAAGCCTGAAATTAAGTTTAAGATTCCCATTGAGTTTCATGCTTTTCAGTCCAGGAATAGGCTTCATCTGGGTCCGGGAAACTATTGAGCTGCCTGGCTTGTATTACAGTATCAGCAGTCATGCTTATAAAATTCTAGTAAACATACAGTATGATTATATTTTGCGCAGGGTGACATCATAACAGTTAGTCGTTAGCCCTGACACGAGCTCACAGCACATCAGCGTTAGCCATGGCCAGTGCTACGCTAATGCTAGCCCCTTTGTCCTCACATCACTGCAGCCCAGAGCTAACGCTAACTAGACCTTTCTCCTCACATCACTGCCGCCCAGAGCTAACGCTAACTAGACCTTTCTCTAAAGCTAACTAGACCGTTCTCCTCACATCACTGCAGCCCAGAGCTAACGCTAACTAGACCTTTCTCCTCACATCACTGCAGCCCAGCACTAATACTAGCTTGCCCTTTTTAGTCACATCACTGCAGCCCAGTACTAACGCTAGCTAGCCCGTGCCTCACATTTCTTTCTGCAAACTAAAGCTAGTCGCTAGCCCCTTACTCCTCACATCACTGTCAACCCACTCTCCACTTACTCTGTGTATCCTCCTGCTAATCTCACTTTATTCTGTTTGCCAAAAATATGAGTTCTGAGTCTGCCTGCTGTCAACAGTCATTACTGTCTTCCATGGGTTCTCTGGGTGCAGATATATTGGACAGAATCAGAGTTGTAGTTGGAGGATCCTGATTTTCATTTTGATGGCCTTGTTTCACACGCTTGCAAGGAAATTTAGATATTCCTTGAGGAGTAGAGGAATATTCTGTATTTCTGTGTGTATTCGCTCTACCTCTAACCTCTTTCTCTCTCCTTCTCTAACCTCTCTCTCTCCTTCTCTAACCTCTCTCTCTCTCTCTGAATTTGCTCTTCTCCCTCTTTCTCTCTCTCTGCAGCATGCTAACCACAGGCATTTTAATGGGTGAGTTTTGATCTGTCCAGTCAAACACGTTCAAATGTGTCCATCCAGTAGCACAGTGGGAACAATGCATAATTCAACCCCAGCAAATGAACCAGCAGTCAACTGTACAGAACAGCATACGTATGCACTGCAGAAGAGATGGCAAAGTGGTAAACGAGTTTAGTTTTTAGACAGAGTGCTAGGTTGTAAACTGGGAACCATGCTAAGACATGTTTATGTATAAGGAGCCAGTCACGATGCGATTCACTGGCCCAAGACCTCATTTCCAACCATCTCTGAGACAATCTGTCAGCTCCATTTGAGTTAACATGGGTGAGAGAAAGACAAAGAGAGAGAGAGAGAGAGAGAGAGAGAGAGAGAGAGAGAGAGAGAGAGAGAGAGAGAGAGAGAGAGAGAGAGAGAGAGAGAGAGAGAGAGAGAGTGAGATAATGAGATTCTACGGCATGCTGCTCTATGCATACTATTGATTTGAGTCCACAATTGGGGTTTTGAGTGGCTTTCCCAACCCTCTATCTATACAATCAATCTGAAATATGTATATTGGGCAATGTAGAATGGAACCAAAACCCTACAGTATTATGTGTGCATTAGAGTGGAAGAGACGAGGGTGCTGCCACACTAGAGATCAGAGATAGAGAAAAATAAACTAAGGCCTAGATCCAGCGTTAACCGACACCCGCATAGCTGATGTTTTGGAGGTGTGGGAGGTGGAACTGCGTTGAAGCTGTCAAATTGGTGAGCAGCTGCTCTTGATCATTGTAATGAAGCTACATCCGTCCTACTCGCGTTAAAAGTTCAGAAAAAGAAAGTGTAGCTATATAGAAATAATGACACTCAAATTGAAAATCATTCAACTAAAGTCCTCTGTAGCTCAGCTGGTAGAGCACGGCGCTTGTAACGCCAAGGTAGTGGGTTCGATCCCCGGGACCACCCATACACAAAAAAAAATGTATGCACGCATGACTGTAAGTCGCTTTGGATAAAAGCGTCTGCTAAATGGCTTATTATTATATTATTATATATTATATATTATATTATATAATGAGGATTTCTATCAGCCTAATCAAGGTCTAGATTTCATCTCATATTCCAGTGTTGGAACGCTGCATGGGATTTCACTTAATGCGACTCCATGCAGCCAATGGCAATGTCTGCTTTAGGTATAGCCAGTTAGGCTAGTGGCCAATGCTCAAAAAGGTATTTAGCTTTTGAGATACTGACACACCCCCTAAACTCAAAAAGTGCAGAATAATGCCTGGCTGAAGGGGGGATGGGCCGCATAAGATCATGTAACCCAATATTGCAGGCTCTGATATTGCTAAAATTGGGAATACAAGTAGTCAGTTGTCTACATCTTGGAAATATAGACCTGTAAACACAGAGATACAATAGGAGGTCATGTCGACTATGAATATTTATGTTGAATGTAAGCTTAACTTTTTGGTAACTGATTAATAGACAAGTCAAATTTGCTCTTATTCAGTGCTGTATCGTCCTGCCTGACAGAAATACATACAGTTACATGATTTTCTATGTTGTGGCTATTGTAATATAATCGGCTTTAAGTAAACAAGTGGGCTCAGAAACTGAAAATTGAAATATGTTCAGTCAAAGGTTCCTCTGTGGATTTTATTTGTTCAGCCCCTACTCCTGCAATTACATTAGCCCCCCAAAAAATCAAATATGGCGTCCAAAATCCAATATGGCTGCCATAATACAATGGGTTTCCAATGGTGGTTTAATTACCAATGGTGGTTTAATCACCTGTATATGTATTGGATAAATTGGTCCCTTCATACAAACAGGAGGCTGAAGAAATTCAGTTTAGCCCCTAAGGCCCTCACAAACTTCTATAGATGCACCATTGAGAGCATCCTGCCGGGCAGTATCACTGCCTTGTATGGCCATTACATCGTCCACAACCGCAGGGCTCTCCAGAGGGTGGTGCGGTCAACCCAACACATCACTGGGGGCACACTGCCTGCCCTCCAGGACATCTACAGCACCCGGTGTCACAGGAAGGCCAAGAAGATCATCAAGTACCTCAGCCACCCGAGCCACGGCATGTTCACCCCGCTACCATTTAGAAGGCAGAGACAGTACAGGTGCATCAAAGCAGGGACAGAGAGACTGAGAAACAGCTTCTATCTCCAGCCCATCAGACTGTTTAACAATCACCAATATTCTTAGTCACTGTTCTAGCTGGCTACCACCCAGTACTCTACCCTGCACCGTAGAGACTGCTTCCCTATATACATTGAGCCATTGAACACTGGTCACTTTAATAATGTTTACATACTGTTTTACCCACCTTTACTGTATGTATATACTGTATTCTAGTCATTGAACTATGTTTATATACAAAACACACCATTATATACAGTGGGGAAAAAAAGTATTTAGTCAGCCACCAATTGTGCAAGTTCTCCCACTTAAAAAGATGAGAGAGGCCTGTAATTTTCATCATAGGTACACGTCAACTATGACAGACAAAATGAGAAAAAAAAGTATATTTGGTCAATAACAAAAGTTTCTCAATACTTTGTTATATACCCTTTGTTGGCAATGACACAGGTCAAACGTTTTCTGTAAGTCTTCACAAGGTTTTCACACACTGTTGCTGGTATTTTGGCCCATTCCTCCATGCAGATCTCCTCTAGAGCAGTGATGTTTTGGGGCTGTCGCTGGGCAACACGGACTTTCAACTCCCTCCAAAGATTTTCTATGGGGTTGAGATCTGGAGACTGGCTAGGCCACTCCAGGACCTTGAAATGCTTCTTACGAAGCCACTCCTTCGTTGCCCGGGCGGTGTGTTTGGGATCATTGTCATGCTGAAAGACCCAGCCACGTTTCATCTTCAATGCCCTTGCTGATGGAAGGAGGTTTTCACTCAAAATCTCACGATACATGGCCCCATTCATTCTTTCCTTTACACGGATCAGTCGTCCTGGTCCCTTTGCAGAAAAACAGCCCCAAAGCATGATGTTTCCACCCCCATGCTTCACAGTAGGTATGGTGTTCTTTGGATGCAACTCAGCATTCTTTGTCCTCCAAACACGACGAGTTGAGTTTTTACCAAAAAGTTCTATTTTGGTTTCATCTGACCATATGACATTCTCCCAATCCTCTTCTGGATCATCCAAATGCACTCTAGCAAACTTCAGACGGGCCTGGACATGTACTGGCTTAAGCAGGGGGACACGTCTGGCACTGCAGGATTTGAGTCCCTGGCGGCGTAGTGTGTTACTGATGGTAGGCTTTGTTACTTTGGTCCCAGCTCTCTGCAGGTCATTCACTAGGTCCCCCTGTGTGGTTCTGGGATTTTTGCTCACCGTTCTTGTGATCATTTTGACCCCACGGGGTGAGATCTTGCGTGGAGCCCCAGATCGAGGGAGATTATCAGTGGTCTTGTATGTCTTCCATTTCCTAATAATTGCTCCCACAGTTGATTTCTTCAAACCAAGCTGCTTACCTATTGCCGATTCAGTCTTCCCAGCCTGGTGCAGGTCTACAATTTTGTTTCTGGTGTCCTTTGACAGCTCTTTGGTCTTGGCCATAGTGGAGTTTGGAGTGTGACTGTTTGAGGTTGTGGACAGGTGTCTTTTATACTGATAAGTTCAAACAGGTGCCATTAATACAGGTAACGAGTGGAGGACAGAGGAGCCTCTTAAAGAAGAAGTTACAGGTCTGTGAGAGCCAGAAATCTTGCTTGTTTGTAGGTGACCAAATACTTATTTTCCACCATAATTTGCAAATAAATTCATAAAAAATCCTACAATGTGATTTTCTGGAGAAAAAAATTCTCAATTTGTCTGTCATAGTTGACGTGTACCTATGATGAAAATTACAGGCCTCTCTCATCTTTTTAAGTGGGAGAACTTGCACAATTGGTGGCTGACTAAATACTTTTTCCCCCACTGTATATATATATATACAGTATATATTTAATACATTATATGTCTATCTATTTATATTCCGGTTTCTGCTCGTTCTGATATTTCTTAATTGATTTCTTTTCTGGATTATGTGTGTATTGTGTTTTTTATTTTTATTTGTATTGCTAGGTATTACTGCACTGTTGGAGCTAGAAACACAAGCATTTCACTGCACCTACGATAACATCTGCAAATCTGTGTACGCGACCAATAAAATGTGATTTGATTTGATTAGATTTTATATGCATGTTTTAAATGAGAGACATCTTTCAGATTTGTGTACTGTTCTCATGATCTGTACTCAAGTCTATTTTTGTGCAATTCAACTATGTTGGGAATACAATAAGCCTGCCATAATTACACTCAAACACGTTTTTCTGGATATAGGAAAGGCAACAGACTGCTTGGCATGACAACACCTAGTATCCCAAGTCACAAGCCTCTTTGAGTATCAATGAGGCAACTGGGAGGCTCCAACGAAAGGAAAGAGAATCCAACCATGACACCCTCTCCCTAGCTCTATAACTTGCCCCCACTGTGGTATAACTTGTACCTCCAGGATTGGGCAAGTCTCCTCCTTATCATTTAGAAGTGAGCTTGATTCATAGCTAGTCCAATATGGCTGCCTGAATCCAACATGACGTTCTGCTGGTTCACTGCATTTGTGATGCGGTGCACTCTTCGGCTGTTCAGGTTGAGCTGGCACATTGCTTTTGACAGAAAATCATGTTCACCATTTTGGCTGTCTGTCCTGGAGTTGCTGTATCTGTTGCCTTGGTGACATTATGGTGTATGGGGAAAATGCAACCACGCATGTTGAAAGAAATATAAGGCAGGTGTTCACTACAATGAACCAACACAACCTGACACTCATTGACAAGAAATGCCATCAACTTATTGGGCCTTCACATATCATAGGAATTGCAGCTCTCCAATGTCAATGCCATCCTGAATCTCCCAGAACTGTCCTCGATAGGCCCCCTCCACCTTCAGTCCTCCCCTCTGGCAGTAACTACAGACACATGTCTGGAGGCCATTCAACAGCCAAAATGACATCTGGAAAGTGCTGGCGTGCATTGCCATCATATGTACCCATTTTGCTACCACCCATGTCTGGCCAGCCCATGTGACACCTGAACTGGACTCGCATGTAAAGAATGAGCTCTCATGTTGGGGTGGTCTGGGAAACTGTACAGTAATCCCAACATCCTTTTAAGGACATATGCCATCTATGGCAAACAAGAGGCCCCTTAGGATGGTCAAACTTAAACAAAGATGTATGTCATTGTGTTTGGTGGCTGGGGATTGACTGTGAGATAGTTTCCTTTCTGCACCATGCTTGACCAGCTCCACCTCCTCTGCAATCATTCAGGCTGAGATTAGTCAATGGGTCTTGTTGGCAGGCAAGCTGCATCTCCTGAGTGTCTGCACCCAACTGTTGTAGAATTGGATACTGATCACCCCACAGCTCCAACACCCTGCCAGTCATACAGGAAGGATAGTGCCCTTGTCGCTGCAGCTTGCCCAGAATGACCAGTTAGCTGTGCAAGCTGGTCCGAGAACTACAACCACTACTGGTTACTTTGTCTCCTCACCCTGTTAGGACACACTCATGTCCTGTCATCTCAAAGGGTGTTGAATCAACCTTGCACTTGGGGAAAAGAGGGGAAAGGTTAGAGCTGTACATATAGGCTACTAGAGAAGCTGACTGTTGTATAACAGATCTCTTTCCTGTAACTTGATTATGCTACTATGTGCTTGTGTTGTGAAAGGCTTGTTATTATATTTTGCGGAATTGCCCATTGTTGATATGCTGTAAGTGTGTGAATGAGATTTAAACATGAACACACATTGAAAAGCTATTTGGCTTTAGGTATTCAAACACAGCAGAGGCATGGCAGTGCCACTCATAGTACTAGATATACCAAGAGCCTTATGAAATGCTTTTTAAGATAGAATAACACATTTGATACAAAATAAACAAGGGTAACTTATATTCTGGCGAAGGTGTTTGAGTGTAATCACGTTGGCCATATTGGAGTGTTCTACACATATTTACACGTGATTTAACCTCCATCAAATGGTATTGTGGCAGCCATATTGGATTTTGGACACCATATTGGATTTGAGGCTAAATCTATGGTGGCCCCAAAGATAATATGTGATGGCCCCTGACTTAATTACAAGAGTAGGTAGGGGCTAAAGATACAAAATCCTTCAATGAACCTGTCTGAGCCCACTTGTTTTCCTTAGAGCAGATTGTACTAGCCACAACATCAAAAAACATGTGTAACTGTATGTACTTTTGTCAGGCAGGACCATACAGAACTGAATGAGAGCAAATTTTACTTGCAAAGTTGTCAATTAATTATGGTGCCCATGCCCACTCCAGCTAGGCATTATTCAGCACTTTTTGAGTTTAGGGGGTGAGTCACAACATCTATAAAAAAATATTTTTAAACAACCATCCATTTTATATATGGGAGACATTAGGAATGTGAAAAAAACATGGTTGTGTTTTGTTCTACCTCGGGTAGGGGTATCAAAAAAAATTGGAGGCCATGCCACTAGCCTATATTGCCAGGAGCCGCTTGTGAATTGTACAGCTCTAACGCAGTTCCACCGCCAAAACAACCGCTATGCGGATGTCGGCTAAAGCGGATATGATCGAATAGAGCCCTAAATCTGTGAGAGCTTTTCTATAAGTGTAGATATGAGCATCCCAGATATCTGATACTGTCACGACTTCTTCTGAAGCTGCCTCCTCTCCTTGTTCGGGCAGGCTTCGGCGTTCGTCGTCACCGGCCTTCTAGCCACTGCCGCTCCTCATCTCATCATTCCATTTGTTTTGTCTTGTTTATTACACACACCTGGTTCATATCCCCTCAGCAGTACCTGTATAAGTATTCCCTCTACCCACCATGTCTTTGTGTGTAATTGTTTATTGTGGACGTCACTATAGCTCGGTGTAGCTATATTGTATTTTGTATCGCTGGGATATTCACCCGTGTGCCTTGTTTTATTCAGTGATTTACCCTCCTGCGCCTGACTCAGCAGGAGCAGGGAATATGCCTGGAGTTGTGGAGCAGGTCCGGGAGCATTCCAACATGTTAGCCAGCTTTGGCGAAGCGATGGATCGGGTCCTCTCCTCTCCAGGCGTTGGACGACCTAGAGAACCCGATCCATCGTTTCGCCCAAGCTGGCTAACATGTTGGAATGCTTCGGGACCAGCTGAGCGACCTGATCCAGCCACCCACACCCCAGCGCCCAGAGATTCCTCCTGCAGCTGGACCTATATTTGAACACCATCAGCCCGGCTCCATCGGAGCGGGAGAAGGTGTCCGCCCTTGTCTCCTGCCTCTCTGGGAACGCCCTGGAATGGGCAAACACGGTCTGGAGTGAAGGAGGAGACGCGTTGGACAACTACGGGGAGTTCGCTCGCCTCTTCCGGGCAGTCTTCGATCACCCTCCCGAAGGAAGAGAGGCGGGCGAGCCAGCTGGTCCATCAGAGACAGGGGACGAGGACCATGCAGGACTTTGCCCTGGAGTTTAGAATTCTAGCGGCTGAGTCCAGGTGGAACGAGCAGGCCCTCATCGACCGCTTCCGGTGCAGCCTGCGAGAGGACGTCCGAAGGGAGCTAGCCTTCCGGGATACCGCGTTGACTTTCAACCAGCTGGTGGACATGACCATCCGTTTGGACAACCTGCTGGCTTCAAGAGGACGTCCTGGAAGGGGCCTGCCCGTTTCACCCCCCCTCAACCCGGATTACGTTCAGATGGAGCTGGGTGGTGCAGCGATCCGGGAGAAGGGAGGACGACAGCTCCAGTGTCACTCTTGTGGCAAGAGAGGACACTCTGCTGCACGCTGTCATCAGAGTTATTCTGGGTCTGGAGGCGGCAGGCAGGGGCACTCTCGCGTTACCCCAGGTAGCGCAAACCCACACTCGTTCAGAGCCCTCTGCTGCACACTTCACCATACACGTCACCTTCCCTGATTACACGGTAGTTCCACAGTGTAAGGCGTGGTCGATTCAGGCGCAGCTGGGAACTTCATGGACAGGTCTTTAGCTAATAGTCTATGTATCACATTGGTTCCCCTACCCATTCCATTGCCCATCAAAGCACTTGACAGTCGACCATTAGGGTCAGGTTATGTTAGGGAGGTTACAGCACCCGTCACGATGATTATGCAGGAAACCCATAAGGAGCAAATCACCTTTTTTATTATTGAGTCCCCTGATTTCCCTGTTGTGTTGGGTCTTCCCTGGCTCACACTACACGACCCCACCTTTTCATGGCCGCAGAGGGTTCTCACGGGGTGGTCGCGAGAGTGTCAGGGTAGGTCTCTAGCTGTTTCCATTGGTGCAACCACGGTGGAAAGTCCAGACACTACCTCCACCGTGCGCATTCCCCCCGAATAGCTCGACTTGGCGCACACGTTTTCCAAAATGCAGGCGACCAAATTACCACCCCAACGGGCGGGGGATTGTGCGATAAACCTCCGGTTAGAAGCTGTGCCTCCCAGGAGTCATGTCTATCCCCTGTCACAGGCTGAAACGGAGGCTATGGAGACATACGTCTCCGAGTCCCTGCGCCAGGGGTTCATATGTCCCTCCACTTCACCCGCCTCCTCAAGTTTATTTTTCGTGAAGAAGAAAGACGGAGGTCTGCGCCCTTGCATTGATTACTGTGCACTTAATCAAACCACCATTCGCTATAGTTACCCTCTACCCCTCATCTCCTCTGTTATCGAATCAATGCATGGTGCGCGCTTCTTCACAAAATTAGATCTCCGGAGTGCGTAAAACATGGTGCGTGTCCGGGAAGGGGACGAGTGGAAGACAGCATTCAGCACAACCACGGGGCATTACGAATACCTGGTGATGACATACGGGTTGATGAATGCTCCATCAGTCTTCCAGTCCTTTGTGAACGAGGTGTTTTGGGACATGCTTGGTTGCGGTGTGGTGGTCTATATCAATGACATTCTGGTGTATTCCGCTACGCGCGCCAAGAATGTGTCCCTGGTTCGCAGAGTACTGGGCCGACTGTTGGAGCATGACCTGTATGCCAAGGCAGAAAAGTGTCTGTTCTTCCAACAGTCCGTCTCCTTCCTCAGATACCACATCACCACCTCAGGTGTGGAGATGGAGGGAGACCGCATTTCAGTCGTGCGTAATTGGCCGACTCCAACCACGGTAAAGGAGTTGCAGCGCTTTATGGGCTTTGCCAATTATCAGAGGTTTATCCATGGCTTTGGCAAGGTCACAGCTCCCATCCCCTCTCTGTTGAAGGGTGGACCGTCCCGGCTCCACTGGTCTGCTGAGGCTGACAGGGCTTTCAGTAACCTGAGGGCTCTGTTCACCTCAGCCCCGGTACTGGCCCATCCCAATCCATCATTACCATTTGTAGTGGAGGTGGATGCGTCCGAGGTAGGGATAGGCACTGTCCTATCCCAACACTCGGGCACGCCACCCAAGCTCCGCCCCTGTGCCATCTTCTCTAAGAAGCTCAGCTCGGCGGAGCAGAACTACGACTTTGGTGATAGGGAGCTGTTGGCTGTTGTCAGAGCCCTGACCAAGTGAAGGTACTGGCTCGAGGGGGAGAACCACCCTTTCCTCGTCTGGACTGACCACCGTAACATGGAGTACATCAGGGCAGCGAGGAGACTGAACCCTCGCCAGGCCAGGTGGGCCTTGTTCTTCACCGGTTTGATTTCACGTTGTCTTACATACCAGGTACTAAGAACGTGAAGGCAGACACACTGTCACGGCTGTACGACACAGAGGAGAGGCCCATAGACAACACCCCCATACTCTCGGCCTCCTGCATTGTGGCGCCGGTAGTGTGGGCGGTGGACGCGGAGTCTAATGGGCAGGTGGAATGGGTGAATCAGGATATGGGTAGGTTCCTGCGGTCCTACTGCCAGGACTAGCCGGGGGAGTGGTCGGTGTTCTTGCCATGGGCTGAATATGCCCAGAACTCTCTCCGCCACTCCTCCACTAACCTATCTCCATTTCAATGTGTTTTAGGTCCTGGCACCGTGACATCAGAGCCAGACCGAAGCTCCTGCGGTGGATGACTGGTTCCGGTGCACGGAGGAGACTTGGAAGACTGCCCACATCCACCTCCAGCGCGCTGTGTGTCGCCAGAAGGCCAACGCTGACCGCCACCGCAGTGAGGCCCCGGTCCTTGTACCGGGTGATCGGGTCTGGCTCTCGACCTGGAATCTGCCCCTCCGCCTGCCCTGCCGGAAGCTGAGCCCGCGGTTTGTGGGGCTGTTCAAAGTCCTGAGGAGAGTAAACGAGGTTACGTACAGGTTACTACTCCCTCCTGATTACCATATTTACCCCTCGTTTCACGTGTCTCTCCTCAGGCCGGTGGTGGCTGGTCCGCTCCAGGAGTCTGAGGTGCGGGAGGTCCCTCCGCCCCCTCTGGACATCGAGGGAGCCCCGGCGTACTCCGTCCATTCCATCCTGGATTTGAGGCGTCGGGTGGGGGGCCTTCAGTACCTAGTGGAGTGGGAGGGGTATGGTCCGGAGGAGCGGAGCTGGGTCCCGATGAGGGATGTCCTCGATCCCTCCCTGTTGCAGGACTTCCACCATCGCCATCCGGCTCACCCCATCTCCGTGTCCTCCTGGCCGTCCCCAAGGCCGGTGTCAGTGCGCTGCTGGAGCTGCGCGTCAAGGGGGTGTACTGTCACGATTTCCTCCGAAGCTGCCCCCTCTCCTTGTTCGGGCAGGCTTCGGCGTTCGTCGTCACTGGCCTTCTAGCCACTGCCGCTCCTCATCTCATCATTCCATTTGTTTTGTCTTGTTTATTACACACACCTGGTTCATATCCCCTCATCAGTACCTGTATAAGTATTCCCTCTGCCCCCCATGTCTTTGTGTGTGATTGTTTATTGTGGAGGTCACTATAGCTCGGTGGAGCTGTATTGTATTTTGTATCGCCGGGATATTCACCTATGTGCCTTGTTTTCTCCAGTGCGCCATATTACCATACTGGAGTGTTTTACGCATTGTATTGCCAAATAAACAATTTCTTCTGTGATTTACCCTCCTGCGCCTGACTCCGTCCAAAATCACCCGCTACAGATACTGCTGACTGGCCAAACAATCACCAGCCTTGGGGAATAAGTGCTTTATCTTTATTTTTTATGATTTTTTTTGTTGGCCTGCCATTCATTTCTAGGTCAGTGCCGGCGCTGAATGGTTGGGTGCATTTAAGATGTGCTCACTGAAGAATCTCTTTCTGTGTCTCTGAGCGGTGAAGAGGCTGCGGTAGACCTTGTAAGAGCCTTCGCTTCACTGCCCTGAAAGGGTGTCATGCTTCAGCTGCTATTCTCTCTCTCTCTCTCTCTCTCTCTCTCTCTCTCTCTCTCTCTCTCTCTCTCTCTCTCCCTCTCTCCATATCTCTCTTTCTATCTCTCTCTCTCCATATCTCTCTTTCTATCTCTCATGGCCCTTTGCAGTTTTGTTAAAGCACTGCTGATGTTGGATGAATTCTCTTCAAATATCCATTCTATTCTTCAGGGCTGAGACTTGGGTCATGGGCATCTGCAGATCACTGTCTGGGATTATTGTTTGGCTTGGCTAGCGTTGTTAGCATCGCTCCCATTGACCTCTGCTAGCATTCTGGCTGACATCAGAACATTGTAGCTCTAGCAGCGCTAAAACTTTTCCCTCTCATTGCTAGGCAGATAGATCAAAGACTGTTTAGAGAACAAATACCAACAAACACTGATGGGTGAGTTTAAGGGAATGGAGAGTTTTCAATTGTACACACACACAAGTACACACACACCCACACAAGCACACACACACACACAACACCACCAGGCCTCTCTCTCAAGCCAATATTTCCTAAGCATAAAGTGCCTAGTAATTAGTCCATTATGTTTTTATGTATTCAAATTGTTTACCTCATTTGGGGGGGGGGGGAGTGGGTTTGGGCAGGTTTGAGTGTTCAGCTAGAGCTGTAAAACAAATCCTGGCTTGTCACAACATTTCCCAAGAGTTACAATTACAGTAATTTCCAAACTGTGTAGCATTACTCACATTCTGGCTCTAACATGTTTTCCATTGCCCCACTCTCTAAGAACCAGATATTTTATCATGCTGCCAGAAAGTATGTCAACACTATTTTTTTAACACAAAGTATTTTCCTCATGATTGCATTGTGAGCAGCACAATATGAATTTTTCATACTTCTTACAATTACAGCATGTGTCCTTCAAGTGATTCTCTTCTTCTACCCACAGTGTTTCTCTTAATTGATTAACTGAGGCTCCCACTGATTGACAGATGTGTTGAAGAGAGCAGCCCAGCTCTGCTCCTCCCTGCACTGCCTGGCAGTCTTCCGGCTCCTGCAGTGGCAGAGGGGGATTTTTAATGAATTGATTAGTCATTAAGGTTGAGACGTCTGGTGACTCTAAGAGTTTAATTGAAACCGTAGTTTGTTAGTATGCAGGAGTCGTACTGCAGCAAATGTGATTTAATCAAGACGTGACAATTACCATTTCAATAAATTATTTCTACCTCTTAATAAAAAATAAATAAAAAAGCCCCCCTCCTTCTGCCCAAATGCCTATAATTTCATCAAACAATCTGCTGCAATCTTTCATGACAATTAAGCACTGGTGACTGTGGCAAAATGGAACACTGTCACTACGGCAACTCGACTCAACACAGTTGCCTTGGCGATTTCCATGGTGATTGCTGAAGTCACAAAGCCTGCATTTGGAGGAGGCAGTTAGGATCCCCAGTCACCTTTTTTTCTGTGTGCAGAGGTGTATTATTAGCTGCCTGGCACACTGCCTGTCCTTCCTCCTCCTGTTTTGTCCAACCCAACCACATAACACTGTCACGATCGTCTGAGGAAGCGGACCAATACGCAGCGCGTTGAGTGAACATGATGACTTTATTTAATCAAAGCAACCACGAAAACAAATAAACGAATGACGATAGTGAAGTCCACAGAGACAAATGACTGTACATGGAACAAAAACCCACAAACACACAGTGAAACCACAACAGTTTAAATATGGCTCCCAATCAGAGATAACGAGCCGACAGCTGTCACTCGTTACCTCCGATTGGGAGTCATATGACTAATCACCAAACATAGAAATGAACAACTAGAAACCAACATAGAAATACACCCAAAAGAAAATGAACAACCCTGGCTCAATAATCAAAGTCCATGGAGCCAGAGTGTCACAGTACCCCCCCCTAAAGGTGCGAACTCCGGGCGCACCAACATACAGTCTAGGGGAGGGTCTGGGTGGGCGTCTGTCCATGGTGGCGGCTCTGGCACTGGTCGTGGTCCCCACCCCACCATAGTCACTACCCGCTTACGTAGCCTCCTCCAAATGACCACCCCCCAACTAAACCCCACAGGATTAAGGGACAGCACTGGACTAAGAGGCATCACCGGACTCAGGGGCAGCACCGGACTAAGGGGCAGCACCGGGCTAAGGGGCAGCACCGGGCTAAGGGGCAGCACCGGACTAAGGGGCAGCACCGGACTGAATGGCGGATCCTGGCTGGCTGGCTCTGGCGGATCCTGGCTGGACGGCTCTGGCGGATCCCTTGCTGGACGGCTCTGGCGGATCCTGGCTGGGACGGCTCTGGCGGATCCTGGCTGGACGGCTCATGGCTGGCTGACGGATCTGGCTGCTCATGGCTGGCTGACGGATCTGGCTGCTCATGGCTGGCTGACGGACCTGGCTGCTCATGGCTGGCTGACGGATCTGGCTGATCCTGTCTGGCGGAAGGCTCTGGCTGATCCTGTCTGGCGGAAGGCTCTGGCTGATCCTGTCTGGCGGAAGGCTCTGGCTGATCCTGTCTGGCGGAAGGCTCTGGCTGATCCTGTCTGGCGGAAGGCTCTGGCTGATCCTGTCTGGCGGAAGGCTCTAGCGGCTCCTGTCTGGCGGAAGGCTCTAGCGGCTCCCGGTCTGGCGGACGGCTCTGAAGGCTCATGGCAGACGGGCGGCTTTGCAGGTTCAGTACAGACGGGCGGCTTTAGCGCCGTTGGGCAGACGGGCAGTTCAAGCGCCGTTGGGCAGACGGGCAGTTCAGGCGCCGTTGGGCAGACGGGCAGTCCAGGCGCCGTTGGGCAGACGGGCAGTTCAGGCGCCGTTGGGCAGACGGGCAGTTCAGGCGCCGTTGGGCAGACGGGCAGTTCAGGCGCCGTTGGGCAGACGGGCAGTTCAGGCGCCGTTGGGCAGACGGCAGACTCTGGCCGTCTGAGGCGCACCTTAGGCCTGGCGCGTAGTGCCGGAACTGGAGGTACCGGGCTGAGGACACGCATCTCAGGGCTAGTGCGGGGAGAAGGAACAGGCCGGACCGGGCTGGCGACGCGCACCGTAGACTTGGTGCGGGTGGCAGGAACAGGCCGGACCGGGCTGGCGACGCGCACCGTCAGTTTGGTGCGAGTGGCAGGAACAGGCCAGGTCGGGCTGGCGACGCGCACCGTAGACTTGGTGCGGGTGGCAGGAACAGGCCGGGTCGGGCTGGCGACGCGCACCGTAGACTTGGTGCGGGTGGCAGGAACAGGCCGGACCGGGCTGGCGACGCGCACCGTATCCCTGGTGCGAGTGGCCGGAACAGGCTGGGTCGGGCTGGCGACGCGCACCGTATCCCTGGTGCGAGTGGCCGGAACAGGCCGGGCCGGGCTGTCGACGCACACCGTATCCTTGGTGCGTGGAGCAGGAACAGGCCGGGCAGGGCTGTCGACGCACACCGTATCCTTGGTGCGTGGAGCAGGAACAGGCCGGGCAGGGCTGTCGACGCACACCGTAGGTTCTGTGCGTGGAGCAGGAACAGGCCGGGCTGGGCTGGCGACGCACACCGTGGGCTTGGTGCGTGGAGCAGGAACAGGCCGGGCAGGGCTGTCGACGCACACCGTATCCTTGGTGCGTGGAGCAGGAACAGGCCGGGCAGGGCTGTCGACGCACACCGTATCCTTGGTGCGTGGAGCAGGAACAGGCCGGGCTGGGCTCCCGACGCACACCGTAGGTTCTGTGCGTGGAGCAGGAACAGGCCGGGCTGGGCTGGCGACGCACACCGTGGGCTTGGTGCGTGGAGCAGGAACAGGCCGGGCAGGGCTGTCGACGCACACCGTATCCTTGGTGCGTGGAGCAGGAACAGGCCGGGCAGGGCTGTCGACGCACACCGTATCCTTGGTGCGTGGAGCAGGAACAGGCCGGGCTGGGCTGGCGACGCACACCGTAGGTTCTGTGCGTGGAGCAGGAACAGGCCGGGCTGGGCTGGCGACGCACACCGTGGGCTTGATGCGTGAGTAGGAACAGGCCGGTCCGTACTGGGAACACACACCACTGGCTTTAACTGGGGATCAGGAACGGGCCGGACTGGACTGGTAACACACATCAGTCTCTCACGCCGTGCCGCAACAACTTCCCCTTCCTCTACTCGCCAATGGCTCCCGTAATCCGATAGCCTTCTCTCCACGTCTCCCTGTGGCCGCCTCCTGCTGCCCAGCCGCCCAAGCCATGTGCCCCCCCAAAAAACTTTTTGGGGGTTGCCTCTCGTCCTTCCAACGATGATGGCCCTGCTGACGCCCGTTGCTCCTCTCTCGCCAGGGCCTTGATCTTCCCCCCAAGGTCCCTTGCCCCCGAGCATGTCCTCCCAGGACCACGATTTGCCCACCTGGGCCATCGCCAGCCTCTCGATCTCCTTACCAGGCGCTTCCTCCCATGTCCAGCTGTCTTGCTCCTGGACACGCTGCTTGGTCCTTCTATGGTGGGTTTTTCTGTCACGATCGTCTGAGGAAGCGGACCAATACGCAGCGCGTTGAGTGAACATGATGACTTTATTTAATCAAAGCAACCACGAAAACAAATAAACGAATGACGATAGTGAAGTCCACAGAGACAAATGACTGTACATGGAACAAAAACCCACAAACACACAGTGAAACCACAACAGTTTAAATATGGCTCCCAATCAGAGATAACGAGCCGACAGCTGTCACTCGTTACCTCCGATTGGGAGTCATATGACTAATCACCAAACATAGAAATGAACAACTAGAAACCAACATAGAAATACACCCAAAAGAAAATGAACAACCCTGGCTCAATAATCAAAGTCCATGGAGCCAGAGTGTCACAAACACACTCATATCTACTGGAGAGGATTTTAGCTTTACAGAGCTGTAACTGAGGATCACTGGCTGATAAGCTAACATTGATTTGATTTCACACGGGCTGAATGACAGAATGCATTGTCCTCTCACAATCATTCTCACCAGGGTGGTTCTGAGCTGGAGCATGATGTGTGAGTGTGAGTGTGAGTGTGAGTGTGAGTGTGAGTGTGAGTGTGAGTGTGAGTGTGAGTGTGAGTGTGAGTGTGAGTGTGTGTGTGTGTGTGTGTGTGTGTGTGTGTGTGTGTGTGTGGTTGGGTGTACACATGTATGAGATACCCACCTGCTGTGTGTATGTATGTGTGTGCATGTGCATGTGCATTTATGTATGTGTTTGTATGAGAGAGAGATATTCCTCTCTTCCAGTGGTTGTTTTGTGATTGTTCCGCTCCACTGCGACAGAGCCCTCCTCTGGAGCTGAATGCTGATGGCATGGAGCTGCTTTAACAGAACACAACTGTCACACTGCTATAGAGATAGAGAGCTGGGAGCTCTGACTATCACCTGCCATTCATTTCCCCTGGAGAGTAAGGCTGGGTGGATGGATGCCTCAGAGCCAGCAGGGATGGTATCAGTAACACTGACAGACAAGGCCCTAACACTACAGGTTGGGATATTCTAGTCACTGCTGTCTGTTTGTGTGACTCTCATATTCCATATACAGTGCATTACTTTTGATTAGAGCCATAGCACCAATCCTGTGCATTACCAGTGCAATTACAGAATTCAATAGTTTGTTAATTATAGGATCTCTGTAAGTACAACCAAGTAGTGCACTAGTGAATAAGGTATCAGCAGCCTCTGTGTTGCAGAGTGAAGAGGTTGTGGGGACGCATCAGACTAACAGTAGGAGACCTTGGCAGCACGTCACTTCACCTCTCCACCAATGTGAAGCTGACTCTTGTCTGTTCAGAGCTCTCTCTTCCTCTCCATCTCAATCCCTCTCTCCTTCCTTATTTCTCTCTCTCCCTTTGTCTCCCTTTTCTTCCTCTACCCCCCCTCTCTGTCTTTCCCAGAGTGACCAGGCACAAGACATGTACAGTTGAAGTCGGAAGTTTACATACACCTTAGCCAAATACATATAAACTCAGTTTTTCACAATTCCTGACATTTAATCCTAGTAAAAATTCCCTGTCTTAGGTCAGTTAGGATCACCACTTTATTTTAAGAATGTGAAATGTCAGAATAATAGTAGAAAGAATGATTTATTTCAGCTTTTATTTATTTCATCACATTCCCAGTGGGTCAGAAGTTTACATACACTCAATTAGTATTTGGTAGCATTGCCTTTAAATTGTTTAACTTGGGTCAAACGTTTCGGGTAGCCTTCCACAAGCTTCCCACAATACGTTGGGTGAATTTTGGCCCATTCCTCCTGACAGAGCTGGTGTAACTGAGTCAGGTTTGTAGGCCTCCTTGCTCGCACATGCCTTTTCAGTTCTGCCCACAAATGTTCTATAGGATTGAGGTCAGGGCTTTGTGATGGCCACTCCAATACCTCGACTTTGTTGTCCTTAAGCCATAACTTTGGAAGTATGCTTGGGGTCATTGTCCATTTGGAAGACCCATTTGCGACCAAGCTTGAACTTCCTGACTGATGTCTTGAGATGTTGCTTCAATATATCCTTCCTCATGATGCCATCTATTTTGTGAAGTGCACTAGTCCCTCCTGCAGCAAAGCACCCCCACAGCATGATGCTGCCACCCCCGTGCTTCACGGTTGGGATGGTGTTCTTCGCTTGCAAGCAACTCCCTTTTTCCTCCAAACATAACGATGGTCATTATGGCCAAACAGTTATATTTCTGTTTCATCAGACCAGAGGACATTTCTCCAAAAAGTACGATCTTTGTCCCCATGTGCAGTTGCAAACCGTAATCTGGCTTTTTTATGGCGGTTTTGGAGCAGTGGCTTCTTCCTTGCTGAGCGGCTTTTCAGGTTATGTCGATATAGTACTCGTTTTACTGTGGATATAGATACTTTTGTACTTGTTTCCTCCAGCATATTCACAAGGTCCTTTGCTGTTGTTCTGGGATTGAATTGCACTTTTCGCACCAAAGTACGTTCATCTCTAGGAGACAGAACGCGTCTCCTTCCTGAGCGGTATGATGGCTGCGTGGTCCCATGGTGTTTATACTTTCGTACTATTGTTTGTACAGATGAACCAGACTTTTGGAGGTCTATAATTTTTTTTCTGAGGTCTTGTCTGATTTCTTTTGATTTTCCCATGATGTCAAGCAAAGAGGCACTGAGTTTGAAGGTAGGCCTTGAAATACATCCACAGGTACACCTCCAATTGACTCAAATGATGTCAATTAGCCTATCAGAAGCTTCTAAAGCCATGACATCATTTTCTGGAATTTTCCAAGCTGTTTAAAGGCACAGTCAACTTAGTGTATGTAAACTTCTGACCCACTGGAATTGTGATACAGTGAATTATAAGTGAAATAATCTGTCTGTAAACAATTGTTGGAAAAATTACTTGTGTCATGCACAAAGTAGATGTCCTAACCGACTTGCCAAAACTATAGTTTGTTAACAAGAAATTTGTAGAGTGGTTGAAAAACAAGTTTTAATGACTCCAACCTAAGTGTATGTAAACTTCCGACTTCAACTGTATAATGGAGTGCTGTCAGGTGTAAAGACAATCGGCTCCCAGGCCAGACGCAGTAAAAACACCAAAGAAACAAAGACCCCAGCCAGTCACAGTAAAGTCATACTCTACTCTACTATATGCCAAGTCATGTGACATATACACCTTAAATTGGATGCGTGATCTTTAATCAACTAAAATCCTTTTAGTAGCATCATTCAGGGTCATTCCCCTGTACCTGGGCCAACCATTTAAAGTATCTCTTAATATCAGTAGTCAATTTTGTAAATGGGGGATGTTGACCTTGTCGCCCTGGTAAAGGTAGCTGATGATAGCTCCATCTGTCCTCCACCTCTCCTCTGGCCTCTGTCGCATTCTGTCTATTCTCCATTTTGCTCCTCCACTGACAGTGTGTGTTTCTGAGTCCGACAGAAACGACTGCAGCTCTTGGAGCTATCTCCCCCAGCGGAAATGTCAGCGAATATTTCAGATTCTCATCCCAAAATGTCAGCACCTTGGACCAAGCAGACAGCCTGCAGAGCTGAGGATCTGTAGCTGTCTGACATTTCACAGGCCAGGGTCAGAGAGAGAGAGAGAGAGAATGCATGAAGCTAGATCTTCAAAAGGTGTCTGAGGATCTGTCCAAATGGCACCATATTCTCTATATAGTGCATTACTTTTTGACCAGGGTCCATAGGGCTCATATGGCTCTGGTCAAAAGTAGTGCACTAAATAGGGAATATGGTGCCATTTGGGAAGCACACTGTGTCTACTGGCACATACTTAGGGAGTTATTTGTGTTTATTCTCCAAACTCATATGTGATTAAGTGTTGATGAAAGAGCCACGTTACAGAAATGCTTTAACTACTCCACTACCATCTCTTTAGTGAGCTTTGAAATGAATACATCTCCTCAGATTCTCACAGCAGCTTTGTTCCACTGAAATAGCTTGGGTTGGTTTTATATTTAGCAATACTGCAGAGCTGCCTGGCCCTGTCTGTCTGTGTGTGAATCTGCAGACTAAGGTAGCCAGGGCTGGAAGGTGAGCTAGCTGGCTGTCCATTCTCTCACCTGTTTAAATCTCACGCTCTCTGAACTGATGTCTGTCTCTGTTCACTGCTCAGGTGATAGCTCATCTGGGTGTCTCAGGTGGATTCTGCTGTTAACTAAACAAGACCACCTTCTCCTACCTCCTTCCACTTTAAATTATCTGGCTCCCTAAGCTCTCTCTCTCACACACTTCCCCACACACACACTCTCTCTCTCTTTGGAAGTGATTATTCTAATATTTCACTGGCTAGGTGTTGCATCAGCAGGAATTATATTTTGGGGATGTGTGACATGTTTCCTCCTTGACAAGCTGTTAGGAGGAAAACCTCCCTCTGAGTCTAGCTGCTAGTAGAGCAGGCACACAGACACACACCAGCTAATAAAATGCTGCTTATCCATATTTAATGAGGATTTATCACAGACCGTTTGACCTAGTATTGCTGTAGAGGAGTTGTGAGGAACCAGACTATTCAGAATGGAACATGGTCTCAAAACACCTATTAAGTTGAGTCATTCATGGATCATTCATGCATGCACGGGAGCATGCACGGACGCACACACACACGCATACACAAACTCACACACCCTCTCACACATGTTTTCCTACACTCCTACACACTCAAATACAGTCTCTCCCACACTCTTTCTTGCTCCCCCCTCTCTCTCTCTCTCTCTCTCTCTCTCTCTCTCTCTCTCTCTCTCTCTCTCTCTCTCTCTCTCTCTCTCTCTCTCTCTCTCTCTCTCTCTCTCTCTCTCTCTCTCTCTCTCTCTCTCTCTCTCTCTCTCTCTCTATGTGTGTCACACACCCCCACACACACTGTCTCGCTCTACCCTTTCTATTACCCTTTCCATGGGGCATCATCATCACCATATAAAGTCCTCTGGGGCATCAATGGCTAGCCTCTTTCTCTCAGTTGTAGGGTAGATACACAGATACATGTCTACTGAGGGGGAGTGATGACGTGGGGCTGGAGCTCTGTATCCCATTTTCCCTTCTCAATTATCATGTCTCACACAGACAGACAGACAGACATGCAGGCAGGCAGGCAGGCAGACACAGACAGACATACACACTCACATACACACACACCCCCGCCCCAATACACACACACATATCAATACCCCATCCCCCACCCCACCCCCTCACATAAATCCCCCACGCTGTTCATTAGATGGTCAGTAGATTAGAACTACCTGTGTGCAGAGAGCAAGGTCAGCTGTGTTTACTCTGCCTCATACACAAAAACAACATGTTTATTTGCCCAGCCTTCTGGGCTAGCAAGCCTGACTGGGCTCAGTCCGTCCCTATAGGCAGTAGGGAGACGTGAGTCACTGTTGTCAGGTAAGAAATGGAGGGATGGGAGGGACTGGAAACCAAGAGGAAGGAAGGGAAAAAGAAAGTGTAGTGAACCACGAGATTAGTTCTTCAGAACAGCTCATTTGGCATATAGTCTAATACTGTTTCCTACTGTATTTAGAGCATCAGAGCAAATTATGCCATAGAGACTGCATGGGTCCCCAATGACATGACGTGGGCATGAGAAACAGACCATATGTGACACTGGGATAAGCTGTCCTCCTTAGCACATTGGCCCTCCATGTCTAAGAACCACATAAGGAAGACTCAACCATTAGTATAAGTTAAAAACCTTGGGGCAGAAAGATAGCTCCTTGTACTTACAATGTTATTATGTTCATAAATCATGAATGAAGAATGAATAGGTAACAAAAATCAAGTGGCCCTTGACGGATGTGGTTCTTATGAGAGGAGTGCAGTGTATCCAAATCACATGTTGTGTTGTTGGTCAGGCGGTTGATGTGGCCATAGATAACAGCTGAGAGCAGAGCAGACAGACCCACTCCAACCCAGTGAAGGGCAGGGGAAATAGTTCCCTATGGATGACGGGAGACAGCCCTGGAGCACAATGCGCACCATATAGGCCCTCACACAGACCCTGCATTGTGTGTATGTGGAAGTATTTGTACTGAAGGGACAAACTAAGAACCGGGGGAGGGCTTATGTCACAGACAGAGTGCCGAGTGGCTGGAGAGAAAGCTGAAGGAACAGCTTTAGATCATACTCTCAGATGTCTCAGACCATAATGTGATATTATCTGATTCACATTTGAATTATAGGCATAACTTCTACATAGTCGTTATGTTGGATCATATGATTCTGATATTGTCATTACTATCCAATTTAGCAACAGGTCATGCATTTTCAAGCAGTACGTACTGTATGCTTTTAGTAGCAAATTAGCAGCGTTTTCTCTGCAGTAGTCACAGTGTGTGTCCCTACACTACACTACAGTATCTAACCTTGGATGATCTGAAAGACAAAGGCGGTGACTTGCGTCATTCTGAGTCACATGCCCTGAAGGAACAATGGCTTCTGTTTGACAGTGTGGCTGCAGTGTGTTTCCTGAGTGGGGTGACAAGAGTGGGAGACAGAGGTCCAAATGAACCAGCTGGCAGGACCTGTGTCCTAGCAAGAAAATACACAGAGGTGGGCATAGTGGCGGGCACACACACAGTCACAGTGACGGGCGCGCACACACACACGTTCAAATACACACACACACACACACACAAGAAGGCAGGAAGTTGGTAGTACTGGCACAGGCTGTCTCAGTCACTGCAGACCCGACCTTCTCTTAAAACCCTTTCAGCGCTCTCTCTCCATTCAACCCACAGCCCTGACAGGCATTGTCTACTGGACATGGTGATGAATGAAAGGTCAACCAGGGGTTAAATTAGAAAGTAACAGAGAGGGTAGTTGGGAAGGGAAACTGATTTCACGGGAGGCAGCACACTCTAGTCTACAGTGGGATTTGAACGGTTTCTGCTCTTTTAGAGACCCACAATACATAATGAGTGGACTCAATAGGTCATTAAAACAATTCCAGTTGAACCCCTGGAAAACAGAAATGACTACTACATATTCTCATTTACAGTACATAATGATGAGAGTACTGTGGGCAGCTCCAGAGGTCAGAGCTATGTTCAGTGTATCTGACATGTGCAAGGCTATATATTTCCTAATAGACCACAGAAGTGCCTCCCTCCTTTCTCCATCCATTAACAGTGATTACCGCTAGCTCACTGATGATGCTCATTTAGCTGCATTATGCTTCAATGGAATCATGCAACTCTGCTGACATATGTTCCCCCATATGTTCCCTCTCACTGCTGAAGGTTATAGATGTGATGCAGCATTGTACAGTAGTTACAGATGTTGGATCTAAATTTGACCAGTATTGTCGCAGCAAAATAATCCTGCAGCAACAGGATTGTAATGTTTAGTCCATAGTGTTGCTTGATCGGTGGTTAAGCTATTAGCTGGCGAAGATTAGGCTACATGAAAAGTACAATACCGTGTGCTAGAGCAGGTTTTCTGTGAATTTATGTAAATCATGAAGCGCATCTGCATTTTCTGCGGTGCAGGAAAATTCTCAGCAACAAAATAATGATCAAATTAAGATCCCATATCTGTACACAACATCAGGACAACTTCTACATAGTCATTATGAATCTCATAACTTTGGTTTTTGACCTGGGGCCTATCTACAAGGGCACTTGGAGGGATTCATAAGAACATATAGGCCTAATGATCAGTTACACATGTTTTGAGATTGGTTTGGCTAACGATAATGATAGGATATTTGGTGGCATTTATAATACATTGGTTTATTCCGTTTTAGATAAGTATTGGCATATTGTGAATATTAACATCTGCTATAGTCAGTGACTGTAGTTATCATTGTTGATGTGTAAATGTTTGTCTACAGTATTTAGTTTATTACGCACATTTTGACTTGACTTCATATAGGCCTGCCCTACCTGTTTATTCAACAAGCTCTCACAGTCTCACGTCAGAATTAGACGTTTATCCATGTTTCTTAAACGTCAAATTTTGAATTGGTTCCAAAAGGTCAAATTATAAAGTGTTTAAGGTTAAGTTTAGGCATTAACTCTGAATTTTTAACGTTAGGGTTAAGTTTAGTAATTAACTCCTAAATCTTAAGGTTATGTCATGAGCCCTCTCACTCCACCGGGTTACCACCTTAATGTGTTTCCACTATCTTCCACTCTGCTCATCTCTCTCTCTCTACTCAGCCTAACGAGCTCCACCTGTCCCTGCTCTGCTCGGCTCTAATTACTCTGCCAGCTGCGCTGCATTACCCACTAACCTCTCCCCGTATTTAAAGTCCCGTCTCTCAGCTCTCCTTTGTCAGATCGTCTGCAAAGCTCACACCCGGAACCTGTGTGCTCGCGCTTCTGGCTCACCCTTGTTTTGTGACCCCGGACCTGCCTGATTCTTGGATACTCTTCTGCCCCAGGAAGACCAGACCTGCTTTCTGCCATTACGACTCCTGACTACTCTTCGACCCCGGTAACTCTGACCAGCCTTCTGCCTTGCTACAACGTATTTGGATTTCCCTTGAACTGTACTTCTGCCTTGTTTCATCCGCCCCGTTTGTCTGTGTTTCCCTCCCCCAGGACTTCTGGACCACCAACCACCGGCGTCATCGGACGCACCGCTGCCACTGGGGGGCACAGACCCAGCACATTGGACGGGATAACCCCTGGAGCCTTCACTCACTCCCTACTTCCCCTTCTCCCTTAAGTTTTAATAAACTTTCTGGTGTGACGCAATTGTGGTCCTCTTGTCGTCTGTCTGAACCGTGACAGTACGATCTGACCATCATGGACTCAGCGCACACTTCCCCCGACATGGAAACCGAAGAACCTGAGCAACCCACCGCCATGCTACGCCTGGAACACACTGAGAGAGAGCTAGGCCGCATGAGCGGCGACATCACCTCTCTGCTTCAGGTCGGCCACCAACAGCATCAGCAGTTCCAGCAGCACCAGCAGCAGTCCCAGCAGCAGCAACAACAACTCGCCAGGATCATTCAACTCCTCACCAACCTTACCCCAGCCAGTCTGCCCACCAGCCCTGCCTCCGAGTCACCTGCCCCGGTCATTTCAGCCGCTGCCCCGGAACCCAAGATTGGAAACCCCGAGCGGTTCAACGGCGATTCTACCCAGGTCCGGCCATTCCTGACTAGCTGCCGACTTCAGTTCTCCTTGCAGCCAAGGACCTTCGCCACGGAGGGGGCTAGGGTCGGGTATGCCATCACTCACCTGACGGGCCGAGCTCGACTCTGGGGAACAGCAGAGTTCGAACGTCAAACCCCCGCATGTGCAACCTTCGACCTGTTTGCTGAGGAGATGCTGAAGGTGTTTGACCTGGATTCACCAACCACAGAGGCGTCTCGTGAACTGTTCAGTATTCGACAAGGCAGACGTACAGTCGCAGACCATTCCATCGACTTCCGAACCCTGGCAAGACGAAGTTCTTGGAACACACCATCGTTGGTGGACGCGTTCTTCCATAGCTTGGCTGACTATATCAAGGACGAGTTGGTCTCCCATGAACTGCCTTCCACTCTTGATGAAGCCATCGCACTGACTGTCCGGATCGACAGAAGGATACAGACCCGTCGTCGTGAGAGGGGGCGCCAAGGTCCACCAACTACCGGCATTCGGAGAGATCCGACTGGGCTCCTGTCAGCTACTGCCACTCACCCAAGTCAGCTTGATCAGTCTGAGCCTATGGAGATTGGGCGAGCCTCTCTCACTCCTGCAGAGCGCCAGCGCCGCTTCACCTCAAACCTCTGCCTCTATTGTGGAGGTGATGGACATCGTGTGGTAACCTGCCCTTTAAAAGCCGAAGCTCACCGGGCATAGGGGGAGTCCGGTTGAGCTCAATGACCATCCAGTCCTCCGACCGCAAACCCCTTGCTGCAAGTTCACCTCCGCCTCTCTGACTCTACTCACACCCTGGCTGCTCTGGTGGATTCTGGCGCCGAAGCCAACATAATGGACATCAAGCTGGCACGCCAACTGGGACTGGAGAACCTCCGTTTGACACCTCCTATTCCTGCCCGGGCACTGGACGGACACTTACTCGGATCGGTCACTCATGTCACGGCCCCGGTCTTGATGGGTCTGTCCGGAAACCATCAAGAAACTATCCAGTTTCACCTGCTCCCCTCTCCAGGCCAACCCCTCATCCTGGGTTACCCATGGCTCCGCCCGGCACAACCCTCAGCTCGACTGGGTGACCGGGGTGACCAGGGAGTGGGGAGAGGACTGCCACCGAACCTGCCTGCTTGCTGCCGCACTACCCCCTCGGCCAGTACCTACTAACTCCGCCCCTGACCTCTCCCATGTCCCAGAATGCTACCATGGTCTCAGAGAAGTGTTTAACAAAGCAAGAGCCACATCTCTGCCCCCTCACCGACCGTACGACTGTGCCATCGACCTCCTCCCTGGAACAGCCCCTCCAAGGGGCCGTCTTTATTCGTTGTCTGCTCCTGAAAGAAGGTCCATGGAGGACTACATCAATGACTCTCTGTCCACAGGATTGATCCGTTCATCTTCATCTCCGGCTGGTGCTGGCTTCTTCTTTGTGGGGAAGAGGGACGGATCTCTTCGCCCTGCATCGACTACAGGGGACTCAACGACATCACAGTGAAAAACCGTTACCCTCTCCCTCTGCTCACCTCTGCTTTTGAGTTGCTCCAGGGAGCCACTGTTTTTACCAAGTTGGATCTCAGAAACGCTTACCACCTAGTGCGGATCCGGGAGGGAGATGAATGGAAGACCGCATTCAATACACCAACAGGCCACTACGAGTATCTGGTTATGCCTTTTGGCCTCACCAATGCTCCTGCTGTGTTCCAGGCTCTAGTGAATGATGTACTGCGGGACATGTTAAACAAGTTTGTCTTCGTTTACCTGGATGACATCTTAATCTACTCCAGAAACCTGTCTGAACACACCCGCCATGTCCAGCAAGTCCTTCATCGTCTTCTGGAGAATTCCCTCTACGCCAAGGCAGAGAAGTGTGAGTTTCACGTCAAGACAGTGGCCTTCCTGGGGTACATAGTGGCAGAGGGAAGTATCCAAATGGATCCTGCCAAAGTATCAGCAGTCACGTCATGGCCAGTTCCGGAGAACAGAAAGAAGCTGCAACAGTTTCTGGGGTTTGCTAACTTCTATAGAAAGTTTATCCGGAACTACAGTACCGTTGCTGCCCCTCTCACTGCTCTAACCAGCACCAAGCAACCCTTCACCTGGACCCCAGCAGCCGACAAGGCCTTCAGTACCCTCAAGGTAAGGTTCACCTCCGCTCCCATCCTCCAGATGCCTGACGTGGACCGGCAATTCATTGTGGAGGTGGACGCCTCGGATGTGGGAGTTGGTGCTGTGATTTCTCAGTGGGCTGCGGAGGATAGGAAGCTCCATCCCTGTGCCTTTTTCTCACGTCGGTTGTCCCCCTCTGAGTGCAATTACGACATAGGGAACCGAGAGCTGCTGGCTGTGAAGCTTGCCTTGGAGGAGTGGCGTCACTGGCTGGAGGGGTCCACCATTCCATTTCTCGTTTGGACCGATCATAAGAACTTGGAGTACATCCGCACGGCCAAACGGTTGAACTCCAGGCAGTCCCGCTGGGCCCTGTTCTTCACCAGGTTTAATTTCACTCTGTCATACCGGCCTGGATCACGCAACACCAAGCCAGACGCCCTCTCCCGTCAATTCCAGAAGGATGACAACCCCTCCAAGGATCCTGTGTCGATTCTGCCAAGTCCCTGCATCGTAGCAGCTCTGACCTGGGCTGTTGAGGAACAGGTGCTGGAAGCTCTCCGTAACCAGCCCGGTCCCAGCACTTGCCCAGCTGACCGCCTTTTGTCCCCGAAACCTAAGGTCCCAGGTCGTTCAGTGGGGACATGACTCCCGCCTAGCTTGTCACCCTGGCTCCACCCGCACTTACAACCTGCTCGCCCAGAGGTTCTGGTGGCCCGCTCTGAGAAAGGATGTACGGGAATTCGTCCAAGCCTGCCCCATCTGCAACCAACACAAGTCGTCCTGCCAGCCCCCAGCCGGATTGCTGCAGCCCCTGCCTGTGCCCAGACGTCCCTGGTCTCACATCGCCCTTGACTTTGTCACGGGGCTGCCCCCCTTCAAGGGGCAAGACCGTCATTCTCACCATAGTTGACCGATTCAGCAAGATGGCACACTTCATTCCCCTCCCCAAGCTCCCAACCGCCAAGGAGACCGCCCAGGTGGTCCTGGAACACGTCTTCCGGATCCACGGACTGCCAAAGGATGTAGTTTCTGACCGTGGTCCACAATTCTCCTCCGCTTTTTGGAAGGAGTTCTGTCACCTGCTGGGAGCCACAGTCAGTCTGACTTCCGGATTCCATCCCCAATCCAATGGGCAGTCAGAGCGGGCAAATCAGGAGCTCGAGAAGGCACTGCGATGCATGACTTCACGCAACCCCCCACTCCTGGTCGCAGCAATTGACATGGGTGGAGTACGCACACAATTCTCTGACCTGCTCTGCCATCGGTATGTCCCCTTTCCAATGTGTTTATGGATACCAGCCTCCTCTATTTGCCAGTCAGGAAGGGGAGGTTACTTGCCCATCTGCACTTGCGTTTGCCCGTCGATGTCGCCGCACCTGGTCACAGGCCCGAGCCACACTTCTCAGATCCGTTGCCAGCTACACTACCGGGGCCAACCGTCGGAGAATCCCTGCTCCCACCTACCATGTTGGTCAAAGGGTGTGGTTGTCGTCAAGGAACCTGCCACTCAGGGTGGAGTCGCAGAAGTTGGCACCTCGGTTCATTGGCCCATTCCCTATCATAAGAGTGATTAGCCCAACTGCTGTCCGGCTCCAACTGCCTAATTCCATGAGGGTGCACCCCACTTTCCATGTGTCTAAGATTAAGCCCATTCATGAGAGTCCGCTGGTCCCTGCTGCGCCTTGTCCTCCTCCTCCACGGCTCGTCGATGGTGGTCTGGTTTACACCGTCCCGCCGCCTGCTTCGGTCCAGACGGAGGGGTAGGGGTCTCCAGTACCTCATTGACTGGGAGGGCTATGGACCTGAGGAAAGGACCTGGGTGCCAGCTAGTCGGATTGTGGATAGGACTCTCATCACCGCCTTCCACCAACGGCATCCTGATCAACCTGCAATCCGTAGGGGCCGCCCCAGAGGGATCCCTAACCGTCCTGCCCGCTCGGCTTCCTGTCCTGTGCCTGATCCTGTCTCGGGACCTGTCCCATCTCCCGACCACGGCCCTCCGGCTTCCTCCGAGGATGAGGGCGTTCGCTCGGACCGTTCGGAGGAGTTCTAGCCCCTCCTCCGGCTCCCCTCCTCCCGCCCGGCGTGGTGTTGCTCTTGGGACTTCTGGGGCCGTCCCTTGGGGGGGTTCTGTCATGAGCCCTCTCACTCCACCGGGTTACCACCTTAATGTGTTTCCACTATCTTCCACTCTGCTCATCTCTCTCTCTCTACTCAGCCTAACGAGCTCCACCTGTCCCTGCTCTGCTCGGCTCTAATTACTCTGCCAGCTGCGCTGCATTACCCACTAACCTCTCCCAGTATTTAAAGTCCCGTCTCTCAGCTCTCCTTTGTCAGATCGTCTGCAAAGCTCACACCCGAACCTGTGTGCTCGCGCTTCTGGCTCACCCCTTGTTTTGTGACCCCGGACCTGCCTGATTCTTGGATACTCTTCTGCCCCAGGAAGACCAGACCTGCTTTCTGCCATTACGACTCCTGACTACTCTTCGACCCCGGTAACTCTGACCAGCCTTCTGCCTTGCTACAACGTATTTGGATTTCCCTTGAACTGTACTTCTGCCTTGTTTCATCCGCCCCGTTGTGTCTGTGTTTCCTCCCCCCCCAGGACTTCTGGACCACCAACCACCGGCGTCATCGGACGCACCGCTGCCACTGGGGGGGGGCACAGACCCAGCACATTGGACGGGATAACCCCTGGAGCCTTCACTCACTCCCTACTTCCCTTCTCCCTTAAGTTTTAATAAACTTTCTGGTGTGACGCAATTGTGGTCCTCTTGTCGTCTGTCTGAACCGTGACAGGTTAGGCATTAACTCTGAATGGTTAAGGTAAGGGTTAAGGTTTGGGATAGGCTGGGATAGGCTTAAAACAAAAATCTAAAAAACATATTTATATCGCTGGATTCAAACATGCAACCAGAGGCAGATGCTTACGCCCATCCACCATCCCCGTCCACAACGCCTTAGCAAAACTGAAACCTACTTGAAGGTAACAGCGCTGACTGTTGCCCCTAGTGGAAGGTGTCTATGTCATCTCCCGACGTCCTCAGACATGGATGGATGTTGAATACTGACTTGTATCATCGGTGACCTGGCTCTGTTTATTAGGTGTTAATGATTCTGGGAGTGTCAGGTTAAGGTACATATGCCTTCTAATCATTGTTCAGGCAATGTGCTTGTGAAACAGCATGTGTTGGAAACTATAGCTCTGTTGGTAGGACTCTAAGGCCTATGCTCAGCTGAGTGAGTGTCAGGCCTGTTTTGGGCTATCCTGGGTGAAAGAGAGAATTAGCTCTTATAAAGGCTATTTATTACAGATTACTATCTGGTTATTATTCCATAGTTTAGAGGATGATTAATCTGATTGTTCCAGTGAAGTTCCAGATAGATGTGTTTGGCATAGCATTTTACAGCTGAGTGATCAGGGATGGTCGAAAAAGGTCAGATCCCTGTGGGACAGTCATGTGTGTCTGTCTCCCTGGGACTGAGTGGGATGAAGTTGCCCCTAGATGTAGATCTTAGGTCAGTTTTGTGTTTTCTTTTTATTGGTTGATGTTGGTAGTGAGGGAGCCTAAGCTGATCCTAGATCTGTGTTTACAAGATGCTGGGAGAGAGGTGGAGCTTGCAGACCAGGAACAATGACCTCACAAGCAAGAACACTGCAAAATCATGTAAGTATTTTCATGGAGTAACATATCCTTCATTGCATTGATGTTTCTATGAAATTAGATGTTGCTAAAATACATGTTGTTGATAACATACACGTCTATATTGATGGTTCGCTGCTTTCTGGAAAGCTGATGAAGTTAGGGATGTTAACTGTGTGCGATGGAGTGTGCGACGGGTGGTAGTTTCGGAATGATCTCCACCTCGGTAATTACATGGTAATGTCTTCAATCTCGCTGCACTTATGAAGAGCTGCGCCATTCATATTTCTGTCATCGCCATAGTAACCGAAAGGTCTTTGCTGAATATCGTTCAGAACGAAATGGAAAAAGTATTATCTACTGTCATCAGATATGCTTAAAGAGCGCTAACTGAGGGATGGTGCGTGTGTGTATGTGTGTGTCTGTCTGTGTGTGTGTGTGTGTCTCTGTGTGTGTGTGTCTGTGTGTGTGTCTGTGTCTGTGTGTGTGGGCTGATGTACCGGTAGGTAGGAGAGAAAGAATCCTCACCTGGGGAGTTGGCTGTTGCTAGGTGGAGGCTGAAGCAGGACAGAGAGATACAGTGTCTCTTATAACAGTGTATAACACTGTAGCTTGCCAACACCCACTCAAACACCCCCAGTCAGTCTGGAGAAGTAAACCAACCCACACAGACTGGAGAAACCCACACAGACTGGATACACTGATAATGATGAGAAATAAAGAGCATCTGGACAACAAAGGGCCAGCTAAAGGAGGCCAAGCCCCTGAGCCTCCTAACGTGTGAGTCATCAGAGCTGCTCTCTGCTCTCTCTGTTCCTGGGGGAGCTACACACACACACACACACACACAGAGGGAGTTCACCATGGCAACAGGGCGATCAGGGCAGCGGGACGTCGTCTCAGTCTGACACAGGTGTGAGAACAGATAACATACACTTTACCAGATATGAGATGTGGAAGAGATGGTACTGGGGTGTTTTCATCTCTGACTCCTGTACTGTAAACTGCATCCACCTAAAGCCTACATCCCTGCATACGTGTGCACAGTATGTGTTTGTTTGAGTACACACACAATACCCACACGCTCACACAAACACAGTACACACACACACACACACACACACAGTACAAGACCGTCACCACATTTACATTTCTCGTTCCAAAAACGACTCAATGTCCTGATTGCACAGCCTCAGTCACCCCAGCCGAGGCAGAGTAGCTTATTTCCTGACAGAGAGATTGGAAATGATGATAGAGTGTAGCTATTACTATGAGAGAATGAGTCAGAGCGAGGGAGGGAGAGAGAGATGGATATATATATACAGAGAGAGAGAGAGAGAGAGAGAGAGAGAGAGAGAGAGAGAGAGAGAGAGAGAGAGAGAGAGAGAGAGAGAGAGAGAGAGAGAGAGAGAGAGAGAGAGATATGAGGAGACTGAGAGCGAGAGAGATGTGGAGACTGAGAGAGAAAGAAGTGGGTCAGTGTTTAATAGGCCAGAAACATGTTGTGTCCAGGCCAGCCATTAACTACATTCCTCTGGCCAAAGCCCACTGAACGGCATCACATTACACCTGATTTGCATAGCTGATTAATCATCACTGTACTGTGTGTCTTTGTGGTATGCCAGGGGATTAACTTGTGTTTGTTTTGATTCATCTGGTTGTATTTATTGTATTGTGTTGATGTTGTTATTTTGCTTTATGTTGTATTGAATTGTGTGTTCATGTTCACTCACAGACCCTGGTCTAAATAAATGTCTAAAACAACTAATAATAAAACAAAAACTAATAACATACACATGAGTGAATCTGGATTCAGGGTGCAGTATCAGTACAAAGGATGATGGATATAAATGAGGCTTGAGGGAGCAGACAGTGGGTATGATTCTGAAGTGGAGAAATTGTATTCTGTTCTGTTGGAAGGCAGGAGAGGAGATGAAAGAGGAGAGGAGAGGAGAGGAGAGGAGAGGAGAGGAGAGGAGAGGAGAGGAGAGGAGAGGAGAGGAGAGGAGAGGAGAGGAGAGGAGAGGAGAGGAGAGGAGAGGAGAGGAGAGGAGAGGAGAGGAGAGGGGACAATAGGGTTGAACTATAATAACATCAATGTGACACTGTGTCCTATGGATATTGGATGACAGAAGGATTTGAAGACATCACTAGAGCTTTGGTTGGTTTGATGACATGGTATAGTAGAGGTTAGCGATGTGGGAATGACTGTCACTAAGCCCTGACAGAATACATTTCACCTGGCGGCTGCTCCCCAAGGTTACCATACATCAGTGTCCTTCCTTCTCTCCTTCATCCTTCCTTTCCTTGCAGTACTCAACTCTACAATGTGCAGTAGGCTACAATTGACCTGCCTCTAGCAGGTATCCTGTTCCAAAATACTTGCAGGTGTTGGTACTGTAGCTTCAACTTTATAACTTAATTTCTCACTTCTGGGTCTGCTCAATAATGTATTGTTATTGCAGTGGCAGAATAGGAGGTCTGGTGAGATTATTTCTAATTCTCTTATTTAGTAATGTATGAGAGAGAGAGAGAGAGAGAGAGAGAGAGAGAGAGAGAGAGAGAGAGAGAGAGAGAGAGAGAGAGAGAGAGAGAGAGAGAGAGAGAGAGAGAGAGAGAGAGAGAGAGAGAGAGAGAGAGAGAGAGAGAGAGGAGGAGAGGATGTTTTAATTTATTTTTAGCTGTTAGTGTCTAATACAGGCTGACAGTGAGGGTTAGATCAGTCTGGGCACTGCTTGGACCGGTGTGTGTGTGTGTGTGTGTGTGTGTGTGTGTGTGTGTGTATCTGTGTGTGCGTGCGTATATGGACATGCATGCACTCAAAAACGATGGGCTAAAAACAACCCAATTTGGGTTATTTGGTAACCCAGCACTGGTTAACCCTCTCCAGCCGGAGCGTTCTAATCTCTGAATAATGCTCCTGGCACATATCTATTTCTACTATTGAACTGTTACTTTACTAAGGTAGTTAGCCAGCTAGATTACTAAAATTACTAAATCCTAATTTAGCTAGATAGGATGGCATATTTTGTGTTTGGTCCACTATGACTGTCCCTGATCTGCTGATGGCTTAACCATAATGATCATCTACCATACATCCATGTGATGGATGAGCCAATCTAGACACAAGCAATGTGTGAAAGTGTTTGCTGTAAATCAGATAATGCCATTCTGGTTAGTTAACAGCCCTTTAACGACTCAAAACATTTTTATAGTATGTGTTGTGGATTGATGTAAAAAGGAAACTAATTGCAGTATAACGTTATATATTTTGTATAGGTAAATGGATGGAGACGAAGGTGAGTACGCTTGCCTACTGCAGTCCCTACAGAGGAGGAAGCCGCTGACAGCTCTGTTGAGGTCAGGCTCATAGCAGATTAAGATGTTGAGGAAGAGTACCATGAAGGCATTGGTTGATTTGCCAATGGCGTTTATTATTATGTACTATTAGGCCTATATATATGTTAGGTCTATGTTTTTTAAATACTCTCCCTCTCCTTCTCTCTCTCTCTCTCTGTAGGACAGTATGGTGGACTGTCGGCTCTCAGCCCTTCGTGAGAAGGACACTGTAGAAGGACAGGCAGGGACTGGAGAGACAATCACAACCTCACAGCCCACGTGAGCACAATATGATAAGCCAGGGTTACAGGACACACACTAACACACACACACACAAGACATTGACAGGCAGAGAATCAACATTTGGCTAGCCTGGTCCCAGATCTGTTCATCCTATTGTATGGTAAGTATCAAAGATGTCTACTCTGATGCCCCGTCTAGGGAATAGGGTACCATTTGGAACGCAAGCCTAGCATTGAAAGATGATAAACTATTGTTCCTCCTGTGCAGGGTGTACCTGGTGTTGGCCTACACTAAGATGACAGAGGAGCTGGGTCATGTGAGAGGTCTGGCTGTCAAACAGACTGAGATCCTGAGGAAGGCATCCCACAAGCAGATGGGTCAGTATGTCCAAACACTTTATGCAAATATTAAAGGTTATATATTGATGTAGAATAGAATACCCTGCAGTAAAATAGAATGTGAGTTTGCCAGATCAGGCTGGTCGAGGGAGGTTATAGAAATGCAGCATGCTTGATGCCATGCCAACTGATGCCTTTTGATCCAGCCAGTTGGGTCACAAACAACCCATTGTTTTTTTTTAAGTTGGGTTGTTAATGCTGGGTTTTGCATCTTTTATTTTCGGTTTTGTACACCAGCTTCAAACAGCTGAAAATACAATATTTTTGGTTATTGAAAACATTCCACAGCCGTTTAGATGGTACAATGATTCTCTACACTATACATTGCTTGTTTTGTCACATAAACTGAAATTAGGTGAACAATTAGAATTTTTGCAACCAGGAAATGGTGGAGCTAGTTATGCATATTGCACCTTTAAATAGTGGACAGAACACGTTGGGTTATTTTGACCTAGCCAGTTGGGTTGCTTGATTACCCAAATATGGGTTAATTTAACCATCAGTTGGATATTTTATACTTTCATACTCGTTTGACCTAGCATCTGGGTCTTTTTGAAAGTAATCCTTAGGTTATGCTCAGGAGGCGTGCCTTATTAGGGGCATGGCTTTGCCCTAAATCTTATTAGCCAACCGTGGGAGTAAATATAATTCCTGTTCATCATTTTAAGTTTACATACTGCAAATTCAAATTTCAATAATACATTTTTTAACACATTCTTTAACCCTCTACCTGATCGGTGTCCCGTATACGGGACGGTTGAGGTAACGTGCGCTAATGTGGTTAGCATAACTGTTGTAAGTAACACCAAACTTTCCAGGACATAGACATGTCTTATATGGGCAGAAAGCTACCATGCTATTCTTTGAGGAGAGTGCACAACAACAAAAAACTTATCACGGCAACTGGTTTGATACATTCACCTCTGAAGGTAAATAATGTACTTACATTCAGTTATCTTGCTCTGATTTGTCATCCTAAGGGTCCCAGACAAAATGTAGCATAGTTTTGTTTGATAAAATCAATTTTTATATTCAAATGTAGGAACTGGGTTCTACAGTTTGAAGCCCGGCTGTCTCTGGCTCCACACCCACCCCGCCCGGCCATCGAGATGTGTGAAAGTTAGTGCATAAGCTAATGATCCATCATGTATGACATTCCTGGGAGTGTGTAAACTTATATTTTGTATTACCATATCATTTTTGTATGTTCTCTATAGTTATGTACTTGAAAATGTATCAATTGAACAATTTGGCACATTAGGGCAGACTTGATACAAAATAGTCCAGTATTGCAATGCTTCACTGGATCAATCAGAAACTTTGCACACACACTGATGCCATCTAGTGGCCAAAATCTACATTTTTGTTTGAGCTTAATATGTGCTAACTATGCTGAAGAACAGATGACCAGGAATGTATTTACTCTCATGGGTGGCTAAAAATAACTATCTGAAAGCCACGCCCCTACTAAACTACACCTCAAGTCTTCTGATCTGACCCGTTGGGTCATATCTCAATGACCAAGCACCAGCATCAATAACCCAGCAGTTTTTAAAGAAAACAATCCAACTATGTGACCCAACGCCTGCAACCCAGCAGTTGGGTCAACCAAACAACCCAGCATTTTTTAGAGAGTGTGTGTACTAAGACTGAATTGTTCACAAATGAGCTCTGGCACGGTGGGTAAACATTAAACTGGCTGAGAGATGTATCCTCACACACTCACACACACACACACAGTCACACATACACACACTTTTATGTATGGGTCCCTGTTTGTGGTGTGTTTGGGGAGACTGCAGCTCCGGTTCAGTCCTCATCCAGGTCTCAGAGACAGATGGAGGGAGAAGTGTGTCACTGGGTCAAACCTCGGCAGCCATCTTAGAGAGACGCCACTTTCACCTTCTCTAACCCAGACTGCACAGGGAAATGGATGACTTAATTTATTCAGATGTGTTTGTGTTCTTTCCCAAAGTGCTACTCTGGAGGTTTTAGCCATAAAATATGAATATTGTTTCTTCTTTTCATCCAGTTTCTGTCATTGTGGCTATGTTTTGTTAGTTCTGCTCTGTTTAATTGCGTTATAGTGTAGATGTACTGTCTTTAACATGGAGGAATATTTTCCTAACTCTAGTCACCTGTGGAGACCAAGCACCCTGTGGAAATCAAAGCCAGGATTATGCAAATCAAAATAGAACAGTGTGTGGATGCCTCGGCCCAGTGACCCCATCACACACCCACACACGCATGCACATAATCCAGCACACGCACCCACACACACACATATTCACAAACACCCACACATACACACACACATACACACACACACACACAAACACACAGGGTGAAATTACCCAGCACCCCCTGCTCATCATATCGAACTAAAAGCTGTCACAGTATCCCCTGCCTGCTCTCTGAGCGCGCGCGTGCGTGCGTGTGTGTGCGTGCGTGTGCGTGTGTTGCATGTCTGTGTGTCCCTCCCAGCCTGCTCTGTGTGCTCGGGTGTGAGCTGCATGGCAATCCAGTCATTAGAACAGCACCGCTGATTATCATAGACACACACACACAAACACTCCCAGACAGACTGCAGGGCTGGGGAAAGGCCAGTAGATTCCACAGCTGTGCTACAACTACAGTTTACTCTCTTTGTTAGAAGGGATGTTGACAAAGAATCATTGAGTAAGTGCCTAATATTGGAATACACTTCTGAATAATTTAGTGGTTGTGGTTGAGAAAGGGTGTGAGGGGTTTGTGTTTTTTTGTCTTTGTAGCTGTTAAAGGCTGGGGCTGTGTATGAACTAGGCCTGATCGATGGTCATGGATGAGACAGATGAGAGGAGAGAGATTAGGCCAGAGGCTGCAGCACTGGATTAGAGAAACATCTCTCACACTCTCTCCTCAGAACACTGAATACTGCAGACTCACAGTGCTACTGATACACAGATTACACACACACACAACATATGCATTCCTGCTTGCATACACATTATATCCATCTCATTTATTGTTTATTCATGGTTTTCATCCTATTTGGATTAGTTTGGTCATTTTTATGTTGTGGTCATTTACTGCATTCAGAGAGAGGAGAGAAAGCAGGGTAGTGTCAGTGGAGAGACATTCTGTTTTATCTTCTGTTTTATAATTTCATCTCTGTATACCAGCTGATGTCCTTCACTGGTCCTTTTCTCCTCTTTGACAGACAGACAGACATCTGATGCCCTTCTGATGGTGGATGGGCTCTAATGGCTGACATTGGCCTCACACTCCCATGGCACCTCGCTGAAGAGAGCTTAAAACACAGCAGGGTGTGTGTGTGTGCACGCGCGCGCGTGTGTGTGCGTGCGAGTGTGTCCGTGCATTCATGTGTTTGAGTGTGTGATGCGGGGTCTGAAGGAGAAGGCCTTCAGAAGCAGGAGTTCAGTTTGCATAAACAGACGTGGGGGTTTATAGAATGGATGGTTACACACAGAGGCTGCAACTCTCTGCAGCTCTATCAACTTCCCTCAGTAACAGACTGGCACACTACGACCTTCAATATCAGATAAAGAAAACCTCAGCCTCTCATGGCGGGTTACTCTATTGCTGGTGTTATTAACGTCTTATTACCTGCTGTATTCATTAAGGCACACATAGCAAACATAACAAATACAAGCGTTTCTTATTGGACAAGTTCTGGTAGTGCCTCACTGTTTCAGTCTGTTTGACGCCTAATGAATACAACCCTGGTTACTGTATCATCTCTTCCACCTGACCTGGGAACAGTGAAGTGAAGGAGCACCACTGTGCTGTCAGCCCCACTGTTGCATATTCACAGATGTAATGAAACTCTCCCTGCTCCTCTCTCTCTCTCTCTCTCTCTCTCTCTCTCTCTCTCTCTCTCTCTCTCTCTCTCTCTCTCTCTCTCTCTCTCTCTCTCTCTCTCTCTCTCTCTCTCTCTCTCTCTCTCTCTCTCTCTCTCTCTCTCTCTCTCTCTCTCTCTCTCTCTCTCTCTCTCTCTCTCTCTCTCTCTCTCTCGTCTCTAGTCTCTAGTCTCTAGTGTGCTGAGATGTCAGTATTATGATGTGTTCTCCATAGTAATGAGCTTCATCCTACTACTCCTGTGTGCTTGAGAGCTCTTTGATGCAATCCTACAGTACATTCACTCAACAACATACCCTGTTGGTCCTATATTTTCAGATGTAAGCTACGATTCAAAGCAGATCGTATGTAGTTCACTTTCAAAAGTACAATTAATTAACCGTTGACGCCATATCATCAGATCATTACTCAAAGTAAATAACATGTTGACTGAATATGAAAATTGGCTGTGTAGCTTAATCTGGTGAAATATTAGTTGTACATAATGCCTGGCAAATACTCTAATAATCTCGCCAGCTGCTAAATTTGTCTGTCTTTCCTATACTCTCTCTAAGTGCATGTACCGCCGATGGATAATTTGATGACTAATGGGGGATCACATCCCATTCCCAGTGAGGGTGTAACTCAATACTAGTCACTAATAGTCCTTCTACCCACCCCCAACCATCAGTTAGCCAGTTGGTCAGGATGTCCTTAAAGGAAAATTCCACCCAAAACTGTCTTTTGGTATTTTTTTCCTTAGTCCATTGTATTTTGAAAGTTATATATTTTGAAAACTTGATTGCTGACAAGCAAAACATTTTGGGACTATGTCAACAATGGACTAATGAAACAAATACCAAAATATTGTTTTTGGGTGTTTTCCTTTAACACATTGACTGACCTCCCTGGATCCTCTACAGCTTCTGACAGGGAGACTATTCGTGATGATAGAGAAGAATAGATATATCCTCTGGCTTAGTGAGGGCTGGTTGGAAGACAAAGGCAATACATATGCAATATACATTGAGTGTACAAAACATTAGGAATACCTTCCTAATATTGAGTTGCACCCCTTTTTGCCCTCAGAACAGCCTCAATTCGTTGGGGCATGGATTCTACAAGGTGTTGAAAGCATTCCAAAGGGATGCTGGCCCATGTTGGCTCCAATGCTTCCCACAGTTGTGTCAAGTTGGCTGGATGTCCTTTGGGTGTTGGACAATTCTTGATACACATGGGAAACTGTTGAGCGTGTAAAATCCAGCAGCGTTGCAGTTCTTGACACACTCAAATCGGTGTGCCTGGCATCTACTACCATACCCCGTTCAAAGGCACTTAAATATTTTGTCTTGCCCATTGACCCTCTGAATCCATGTCTCAATTGTCTCAAGGCTTAAAAATCATTTTTTTACCTGTCTCCTCCCCTTCATCTACAGAGATTGAAGTGGATTTAACAAGTGACATCAATAAGGGATCATAGCTTTCACCTGGATTCACCTGGTCAGTCTATGTCATAATGTTTTGTACACTCAGTGTACATGCTTTAAACATGAACAGAGACATGCACAGTGGCCCTGCTAGGGAAATGTATTGTAGCTCCACTAACAAGATGTACTGTAGCTCCATAAGGGAGTTGTACGCTGTAGCTAATGTATTCTACTTTTCACAGAGTGGAAGTTCCTCTTCAGAGCTGATCACAGATAGATTGGAGACCAACAACCGGCTGAATGTGAGTGTAGCCTTTCCGGAACCTCTTACCTACCCACACGCTATTTTTTACAACAAAGAAACACACACAGGAGATGAAATACACACACAGACACAGTCACTCTGCTTTTGTTGTGAGAATGCCCTGGGAGCTCATTAGAAGGAGAGTGTATTTTATTCTCTTATCTGTTGAGAGCAGAGACACATCTCAATCTACATCTCTATTATAAGAAACAGCATCTCCACTAGACATCTCTATTCTCTATCATCAGACTGCTGCATCTCTACACTGACACTGACTGAATACTGGGTAGTCATTTGTTTCACATCACAGTAACTCAACACAAAACAAGAAGTAAGGTACAGCAAAGTAGCACAAGTGTTAGTTTGCTAGCAGCCATACTGTGAGCCATAAAGCCTCAGCGCCAAGAGGAGAGCAGCACTCACTAATAAGGGTTAAAGGTTAGAGGTCAGGTTGAGGGTAAACATCACCGCCAGCATCAGCTGCTGTTCCTGTTCCTGGCATCACACATATTAGCATGGAACCACGTCCTTCACTATACCCCATCAGCTGCCTACACTATACCAGATAGGACATTAAATCCTTTGTGTGTGTGTGTGTGTGTGTGTGTGTGTGTGTGTGTGTGTGTGTGTGTGTGTGTGTGTGTGTGTGTGTGTGTGTGTGTGTGTGTGTGTGTGTGTGTGTGTGTGTGTGTGTGTGTTTGTGTGTGAGCGCGCGCGCATGTTTGTGTGTGTGTGCGTGTGCTTAGTTGATGATCCAGAACCATATCACTACAGGACTAATAGTACACCCCTGCCCACGGCAGCCAGAGCCAATCAGAGGATGACACACGCTCGTAGAGAAACTGTATCCCATAGCAACGCCTCTGACTCACATCACCTGTCAGAGAACCCCAGAATGCACTATGAATAAACAAAAATAGAGGATGTTCCATTTATCTACCTCGCTTCCCTGCCTTTCTTACTGACACGCCCACAAATATCTGAGAGGACTGGATAAGTGTCAACAAGATGGCGGACACACCCTATGACCTATCAAGAGTCTAGGCTAGTGGCATACCTCCTACTCCTCAGGGGGAGTGACACAGTGCAGTGCACAGGATTAGAGGGGATGCTAGGGAGGTGGGGAATCAGAATGCAGAGACAGACTCAGCCCACAGGAAGTCTGTCTCAGTGTCTGTGACCTCTGGGGTGACCTCTGGGGTGAGCATCAAACAGTCCCGTCCTCCAGTCCTGCTCTGCCTGTCTTGACAGAGGGATATATAGAGAGACTGAGGACAGAGAAAGGAGAGAGGGCAGAGGGCTAGCTAACTGGAGGGAGATCGGGGGAGATGGAGAGGGCACAAGGCTAATTAGTGGTAGACAGATAGAGAGCAGAGGCATAGTGCTAATTGCCTGACGAGGACCGTTTTGGCATGATCAAGTATTCAGGGGGAGAGAGAGCGGGTGAGGAGGGAGGGGAGAGGAGGGGAAGGGAGGAAGGTAAGGTGAGAAGGGTGAAGCAGTGTGTTGTTTTTCTGGGAGGAGGGGGAAGATGGAGAAGTAGAAGGATGAGGCAGTGTAAGAGTTGTGTTTCAGTGAGGAGGGGGTGAGGTGAGGAGTGAGTGAGGAGGGGTCAGGTAGTGTAAGAGTTGTTTCAGTGAGGAGGTTGATGTGAGAAAAGGAGGGGTGAGGCAGGGTGAGAGCTGTGTTTCTATGAGGGGGTGAGGTAAGGAGTGGGTTAGGAGGGGTGAGGCAGGGTTACTGCAGAGTGTTGTGTTACTGTGACCAGGCCCTCTAGGCCCCCGGAGGTGAGCAGAATTCCTAATGAGCTGTGAACTGTAAACAAGACTCAGGATCTACACTCGGGAATTCTGCTGCTTCCTATCAGGAATTCTATTCTCTAACAGGAAGCGTCCACCCTCCCACTCCCCTCGCTCTCTCTACACACACACACATACACACACACACACCACACACCTGACGCACGCACGCACACACACACCACCACACACTCACACACACCTCCCTCAGCCCATCCCCTCTGTGCCTGAGGGACAAAGCTAGGCGCTGGGCTAGACCAACGAATAACAGTTCAAATTGGAGGAAATGGGATCTTAAAATTACATTTCAGAGCTTCTCATTGAAAGTGCAAGCCTGAGACCTGGTTAGATTCATATTAAGGCTCAATATCCTGTAGGGACATCAGAAATATTAGTCAAGTAACACGTAGCAATATAACATCTGCCCATTCACGTCCCTTTTATCAGGTTATAGAGACAGAGAGGCTGAGAAAATGTAATGGTAATGGGGTTACAATATTAAGCACCTAATATATCTACATCCTAATATATCTACATCCTGATATATCTGTTATGTATGGTACGACGTGCTGTACGTCGTACTGTACGTTGTTATGGTTTACGACAGTGTGCTGCGTTACGGATGAATGGGTTGTCAGAATGCGTGGCACATGTCATTAAACGACAGAGTGATGTTCAATGTGAAACTGTGCAGATGTCCGTTCTTTTACAACTAGGCTAGATATAACATTGGCGACGAGGATGGCTGAATTCAGTTTACCACCGCCAGCACCATTCCTCGCCGTGCCTGGCGAACCTCCAGTCCCGTGGAATAACTGGCTTGATAGTTTTAACACTTATTTAGAAGCTATGGACTTTTCTACAATCTCCGACAAGCGGAGGACAGCACTGCTCCGTCACTGCCTTGGTACAGAGGGACAGAGGATTTTCAGAGCGCTTGGATCGGCTCCTACATTCACTGCTGCAGTCAGCCTCTTACGGAACCACTTCGCCGGGAAAGAGCGAGTGCTCCTCCGGCGCTACCGGCTACGGAAGAGACACCAACGGCCGGGTGAGTCCATTCAAAGCTACGTGGCTAATCTGAGGGATTTGGCTAGCTCTTGTAACTACGGGACACTTCAGGACGAGATCATCAGGGATCAGTTGATAGAGGGGACGTTATGTGAAAAGACAAGGGAGAAACTGCTTTTGGAATCGGATAATTTACAACTAGATGGAGCTATTAAAATAGCACTCCAGGTTGAAGCGGCGTTGGAATGCTCTTCTATGCTAACAGACAGCTCTGCAGCATACACTCGGCCCCCAGCCATTCTCACACAGCAGCTTCAGCCCGAGCAGGCGCACTACAACGATCACGCGCTGCGCACGCCCTCCCGCGTCGATAGCTGCATGGACACAGACACCGACATGCCCGTGCAGCAGGCACACAGACAAACAAACAGAACTAGCTGTGGCAACTGTGGGGCTAGCTCTCACAATTCAAGGGCTTCAAACTGCCCAGCCCGTGGGAAAATATGCAAGAACTGTTCAAAATACAATCACTTTGCGAAAGTGTGTCGTTCTGCCCCTGCTACTAGCTCCACCCAGAACAGGCCCTTCGTTTCATCTCACTCTCAACATGAACACACGGAAATCCGAACCGTCTCCACCAACCATGTGTCATTCAGGACATGCACTGTGCAGCTGGGTGAGGTGGGTTTGCCTTTGCTGCTGGATACTGGCGCTGCGGTGTCGTTGCTCAACCTTGCCACTTACTACAAGTTTTTCAGTCACCTACCACTCCAACAGCCCTCCACTGCCCTGTGTGGGTACGGTAGATCTAAGATAGACATTGTAGGCACCCTCCAGGTCCCAGTACACTACGGCACCAAACATCTGCCATCATTCACATTTCATGTTGCAAAGCGGGGTGCCAACCTCCTGGGCCTCGACCTCTTCACAGGCTTGGGATTCACACTGAGAGATGACAGTGGGTCAGCTATCTACCAGGTTACCTGCACATGGCAACAGAACTGGCCGACTCTGTTTGATGGACTGGGCTGCCTCACAGCCTTTACTCACAGGCCCCTAGTGAATCCGGAAGTGACCCCAGTCATGCAGCCCCTGCGGCGCATTCCCTTTGCACTGCGTGATGATGTCACAAAAGATCTCCAGTCACAGTTGGATGCAGGCATCATTGAGCCAGTCAACGCTGCCCCTGGATTTCAAACTTGGTCATTGCAACCAAAAAGTCCGGTGGAATCCGGACCTGTGTGAATCTCCGTGCTGTGAACAAGGCCGTTGTCCCGGATAAGTACCCCTTGCCTACAGCTGAGGAGCTGACCGCACAATTCCATGGCTCCACGATCTTCACGAAGCTTGACCTTCGTCAGGGTTATCTTCAGGTACCCCTCCATGCAGCTAGCAGAGACCTCACGGCCTTTGTCACACACGCTGGCGTGTTCAGATATACACGCATGCCTTTTGGACTTAGCTCCGCCCCCAGCTGCTTCCAGAAGGTGATGAGCACCATCCTCGCTGGAATACCTGGGGTGGCGGTCTATCTGGATGACATCGTGGTCCACGGCCCTGACCTCCACATCCATGATTACTCGACTCCACAGAGTATTCAGTGCTCTACTGCGGAACAACCTGACCCTGAACGGTGGAAAGTGCACCTTTGCAGCTCCAGCCGTCGAGTTTGTGGGCTTCCCGCCTGTCGGCCAAAGGCATTGCCCCACTCATGTCGAACATTGAAGCCGTCCACCGGATCCCGGAACCGACCTCAGCCTCTCAGGTGGCCTCATTCTTGGGCATGACAGCTTACTACCTCCGGTTTCTGCCCCACTACTCTCAGACCACAGCGCCCCTTCGCCAGCTCCTCAAGAAGGATGAGCCATGGGCCTGGACGGCAGCCTGCTCAGACGCGGTCCGCTCACTGAAGAGCCAGCTCACCACAGCCCCAGTCTTGGCTCACTTTGACCCCGTCTGCCACACCATTGTCACATGTGACGCCTCAGCTGGAGCACTAGGAGCTGTCCTCTCACAGCTGCAGAATGGCATTGAGAGGCCCGTCGCCTTCGCCTCAAGGGGCCCTGAGCCCCACAGAACAACGGTACTCTGTGGGCGAACGAGAAGCACTGGCCTGTGTCTGGGCGTGCGAAAGGTGGCACCTCTACCTATATGGCCGTCTGTTCACACTCCGAACCGACCACCAGTCCCTCACAACGCTACTGTCAGCATCAGGAACTGGCCACAAGCCACTTCGGCTGCACAGATGGGCCGACCGCCTCAGACAGTATGACTATCAGCTGAAGTTCACTCCGGGGAGGGATAACGTGGTGGCAGACCTCCTCTCACGCTCCTTTGACGCTCCTACTCCAACCGTCTTGCCAGACGACAACGAAACAGAGCTTGTACAAATGCTCTACGCTCCTCTTCAGTCAGTCGTCTCACTGGAGGAGCTGAAGCAAGCATCGGAACAGGATCCCACACTGTCTACCCTGCGCACCTACATACGCACTGGATGGCCAGCACATGTGCCGGAAGAGCTGGCGACTTTCGCCAGAGTGAAGCACGAACTTTCTTGCTGGGAAGAAGTCTGTGTCTCTCGAGGGTTTTGCACTGTGGTCCCGAGTGGCCTGCGTGCGCGTGTTCTATCCATGGCGCACGAGGGTCACTTGGGCATAGTCAAGGTCAAACAGCGATGTCGAGACCTTGTGTGGTGGCCAGGCATCGACCACGACATTGAAGCCCTGGTCAGGGATTGTGCTGCATGCCTCCTCAGTGGGAAAACAGGACAGTCCGCCCCACCCCCCCTGCAGCCTCTCGCATGGCCGTCCCACCCCTGGGAGCACATCCAACTGGACATCTGTGGCGAGATCCATGGTCACGCAGTCCCTCACCATCAGCGCTTCCTGGTGGTGGTGTATGACCTCCACTCTAAGTGGCCAGAAGTGGTTCCTGTCGGAACTGTCACAGCACAGGCCATCGTGGACATCCTAGACAGCCTGTTCACAAGGTGGGGCCTACCCCTCACCCTTACCACGGACAATGGGCCCCAGCTAACCTCTGCCGAGTTCTCCTCATATCTCAGCAACAAGGGAATCAAACACATCCGCACGGCCTACTACAACCCACAAGCTAACGGAGGGGTGGAAGCACGCTTCAACCAAACGCTGAAGAACGGCATCAGAGCGCACCTGGTCCAGGGGTGCACGTTCCAAACTGCTTTGAATCAAACGCTAATGCACTACAGAGCAAGCAAACACACAACAACACAGGTCTCCCCCGGCATCCCTCATGCTAGGTCGTGAGATGGAACTGCCACTGGACAGACTCAGAACACAGAGAGTAGCAGAACCGGCGACTAGGCGCACCCAAGAACAGCAGGCAGTGACCAGGCACCAAAGAGCAATGAAACAGCGTTTTGACAAGGCACACAGGGTGAAGAAGTCGATCATTCAAGTGTCAGACTGGGTCCGAGCCCGACGGCCTCAGCGGTGCAACAAAATGGCCTCATTCTGGTCGGACCCCTTGCAGGTCAGTCGACAACTGGGGCCCGCCACATTCATGATGAGCAATGGATCACGCTGGCACGCCAGCCGCCTCAGAAAAGTCCCTGCCCCTCAAGGAACACGAAGGCACACAAAACAGACATGCAGGCCAGAGACGCCACCGGATGGACCTCCTCCACCACTACCACCTGAGCCCCAGCCTCTGTGGGTTCCCCAAGGGCCAGAGCCACAAGCGGTGACGGTGGAAGAAAGGCCTATGCGGGCACGAACTCGCCCTGCTTATCTGGGGGACTACTTAACCTCTTTTCATTCTTAGGCTCCGTTAGGTGTCTTAGTCAACCTCCAGGTTAATGGACTGAACTGGCTAGTTTGGAGAGTCCATCCGTTTAAGGGTTAATGTTTATTTCTTACAGGTATCACTCTAGGTTCTTGCCCTATGGACATTTTATATATGGTACCAGTCCCTGGTTTTGGAAAGGGGGGGGGAAATGTTATGTATGGTACGACGTGCTGTACGTCGTACTGTACGTTGTTATGGTTTACGACAGTGTGCTGCGTTACGGATGAATGGGTTGTCAGAATGCGTGGCACATGTCATTAAACGACAGAGTGATGTTCAATGTGAAACTGTGCAGATGTCCGTTCTTTTACAACTAGGCTAGATATAACAATATCTACATCCTAATATATCTACATCCTGATATATCTACATCCTAATATATCTACATCCTAATATATCTACATCCTAATATATCTACATCCTGATATATCTACATCCTGATATATCTAGGGCGGCAGGTAGCTTAGTGGGTAAGAGCGTTGGGCCAGTAACCGAAAGGTCGCTGGTTCTAATCCCCGAGCCGACTAGGTGAAAAATCTGTCGATGTGCCCTTGAGCAAGGCCCTTAACCCTAATTGCTCTTGTAAGTCGCTCTGGATAAGAGCGTCTGCTAAATGACCAATTATTAATTATTATATATCTACATCCTGATATATCTACATCCTGATATATCTACATCCTAATATATCTACATCCTAATATATCTACATCCTAATATATCTGCATCCTAATATATCTACATCCTAATATATCTGCAGTCAAAAAGATTCACTGTCATGAAGAAATGGAAGAAGGCATGTGGAATTTACCTCACCCCATGTTTTTGTCCCCAGCACACATTGACTCATGTTTAAGGATTGTAATGACAGTAATGAGACATTATTTGTCATAGTCTATAAAGAGTATAGGTGTAACCATATCTGGTTTGATATATTAGTGAATTGATGACTAATGTGGTCCTCTGTAGCTCAGCTGGTAGAGCACGGCGCTTGTAACGCCAAGGTAGTGGGTTCGATCCACGGGACCACCCATACACAAATAAATGTATGCACGCATGACTGTAAGTCGCTTTGGATAAAAGCGTCTGCTAAATGACAGGGATGTTCACAGGCCACCAGATATAATATGTTACACTGACGCCACCTAGTGGTCACAGTAGATAAGGCAGATTCCCCATTGATACAATAATGGTGTGTGTGTGTGTGTGTGTGTGTGTGTGTATGTGTGTGTATGTGTGTGTGTATGTGTGTGTGTGTGTGTGTGTGTGTGTGATCTCTGTAGCCCACAGTACCACAGATACCAATCTGTTTCCTCTGAGTGTCCACACTATTTTATCCCAGCTACCTCTTTCACAAACCAACCATCTTGTGTCTCTGTCTGTGTCTGTGTCCTATCAGACAGTGCCAACTAAACCCACAGAGGCCAACTAACCCCCTCGTCTGCACTCCAGCCACTGAACCACTCACTCTCGACTACAGTCGTGGTCAAAAGTTTTGAGAATGACACAAATATTAATTTTCACAAAGTCTGCTGCCTCAGTTTTTACGATAGCAATTTGCATATACTCCAGAATGTTATGAAGAGTGATCAGATGAATTGCAATTAATTGCAAAGTCCCTCTTTGCCATGAAAATGAACTTAATCCCCAAAAAACATTTCCACTGCATTTCAGCCCTGCCACAATAGGACCAGCTGACATCATGTCAGTGATTCTCTCGTTAACACAGGTGAGACTGTTGACGAGGACAAGGGTGGAGATCCCTCTGTCATGCTGATTGAGTTAGAATAACAGACTGGAAGCTTTAAAAGGAGGGTGGTGCTTGAAATCATTGTTCTTCCTCTGTTAACCATGGTTACCTGCAAGGAAACACGTGCCGTCATCATTGCTTTGCACAAAAAGGGCTTCACAGGCAAGGATATTGCTGCTAGTAAGATTGCACCTAAATCAACCATTTATCGGATCATCAAGAACTTCAAGGAGAGAGGTTCAATTGTTGTGAAGAAGGCTTCAGGGCGCCCAAGAAAGTCCAGCAAGCGCCAGGACCGTCTCCTAAAGTTGATTCAGCTCGGGATCGGGGCACCACCAGTGCAGAGCTTGCTCAGGAATGGCAGCAGGCAGGTGTGAGTGCATCTGCACGCACAGTGAGGCGAAGACTTTTGGAGGATGGCCTGGTATCAAGAAGGGCAGTGAGGAAGCCACTTCTCTCCAGGAAAAACACCAGGGACAGACTGATATTCTGCAAAGGGTACAGGGATTGGACTGCTAAGGACTGGGGTAAAGTCATTTCCCCTTTCCGATTGTTTGGGGCATCCGGGAAAAAGCTTGTCCGGAGAAGACAAGGTGAGCGCTACCATCAGTCCTGTGTCATGCCAACAGTAAAGCATCCTGAGACCATTCATGTGTGGGGTTGCTTCTCAGCCAAGGGAGTGGGCTCACTCACAATTTTCCCTAAGAACACAACCATGAATAAAGAATGGTACCAACACATCCTCCGAGAGCAACTTCTCCCAACCATCCAAGAACAGTTTGGTGATGAACAATGCCATTTCCAGCATGATGGAGCACCTTGCCATAAGGCAAAAGTGATAACTAAGTGGCTCGGGGAACAAAACATCGACATTTTGGGTCCATGGCCAGGAAACTCCCCAGACCTTAATCCCATTGAGAACTTGTGGTCAATCCTCAAGAGGCGGGTGGACAAACAAAAACCCACAAATTCTGACAAACTCCAAGCATTGATTATGCAAGAATGGGCTGCCATCAGTCAGGATGTGGCCCAGAAGTTAAATGACAGCATGCCAGGGTGGATTGCAGAGGTCTTGAAAAAGAAGGGTCAACACTGCAAATATTGACTCTTTGCATAAAGTTAATGTAATTGTCAATAAAAGCCTTTGACACTTATGGAATGCTTGTAATTATACTTCAGTATACCATAGTAACATCTGACAAAAAATATTGAAAAACACTGAAGCAGCAAACTTTGTGAAGATCAATACTTGTGTCGTTCTCAAAACTTTTGCAAGTCAACCAAACCAGAACATCATCACCTTTTTAGGGGGTTTAGTTATTCAAAGCTAACTCATCAGCACCACTCTATGGGCAAACAGACACATTGCAGTTAACTGGACTTTATTTGCCCACTTCCGACAAGACAGACTTCAGCCCTATTCTGATTCCACCCCCTTCTCCCTGAAGTGTGCACTCATTCACCCCAGAGATGGGCAGTACTTCTATTACTTCTTATTGAAATATGTATTTCAATTACTTCTGAGTATTTAGTCATTTGTATTACACTGGGCTGAACTACACTCCAATGTATTTTGTAACAACATACCTTCCAGAGCTGTAATTTGTATTTCCAAAATACAAAATACTTTTCTATACCATTTTTTAATTGCGGTTCACAATTTTGTGCTCCCCCCACCTTGCATTGGTATCAAAAGTCTGATGGCACTATGGTGTGATAGAAGGGTCTGCTAAATAAACTAAATATATACTGAACATAAATATAAACTCAACATGCAACAATTTCAATTGTTTTACTGAGTTACAGTTCATAATAGGGAAATCTGTCACTTGAAATAAATAAATGAGGCCCTAATGTATGGATTTCACATGACTGGGAATACAGATATGCATCTGTTGGTCACAGATACCTTTTTAAAAAAGTAGGGGCGTGGAACAGAAAACCAGTCAGTATCTGGTGTGACCAACATTTGCCTCATGCAGCGCGACACATGTCCTTCGCATAGAGTTGATCAGGCTGTTGATTGTGGCCTGTGAAATGTTGTCCCACTCCTCTTCAATGGCTGTGTGAAGTTGCTGGATATTGGCGGGAACTGGAACACGCTGTCATACACGTCGATCCAGAGGATCCCAAACATGCTCAATGGGTGACATATCTTGTGAGTATGCAGGCCATGGAAGAACTGGGACATTTTCAGCTTCCAGGAATTGTGTACAGATCCTTGCGACATGGGGCCGTGCATTATCATGCTGAAACATGAGGTGATGGCGGTGGATGAATGGCACGACAATGGGCCTCAGGATCTCGTCACGGTATCTCTGTGCATTCAAATTGCCATCGATAAAATGCAATTGTGTTCATTGTCTGTAGCTTATGTCTGCCCATACCATAACCACACCGCCACCATGGGGTACTCTGTTCACAACGTTGACATCAGCAAACCACTTGCCCACACGACACCATACATGTGGTGTGGGGTTCTCAGGCCATTAGGACCTAAAGCCAAATTCTCTAAAACGACGTTGGAGGCAGCTTATGGTAGAGAAATATGTATTGCACGCCGCCTCAAAACCTGAGACATCTGTGGCATTGTGTTATGTGACAAAACTGCACATTTTACAGTGGCCTTTTATCGTCCCCAGCACGAAGTGCACCTGTGTAATGATCATGCTGTTCAATGAGATTCTCAATATGCCATACCTGTCAGGTGAATGGATTATCTTGGCAAAGGAGAAATGTTCACTAACAGGGATGTAAACAATTGTGTACACAACATTTTAGATAAATAAGCTTTTTGTGCATATGGAAAATTTCTGGGATCTTTTATTTCAGCTCATGAAACATGGGACCAACACTTGTTGAGTTTATATTTTTGTTCAGTGTAAATGTATTGTATATGTAAAAATTTACAATTGTAAAGCATTTGCAGTTTTATTCTAATGAGTTCCGGCACGAAACAAGGCCAATAATAATACCCAGTGTGCTTTGCAGTTCAGTATGAAAATGTATGCACTCACTAACTGTAAGTCGCTCTGGATAAGAGCGTCTGCTAAATGACTAAAAATCTAAAAAAATCTTTTAAAAAATTGGTTCATTTTCACATATACATTTACATTTTGGCAATTTAGCAGACACTCTTATCCAGAGTGACTTACAGTCAGTGCATTCGACTAAGGAAGATAAACAACAACATATCACAGTCATAGCAAGTAAAACATTTCTGTAATTGTTACTGAGAATGTTGTTGCTGTTCGGGCCGTCTACTTACAAATGTATTTCTGTATTTTAAAATACAAAATACATGCATTTTAATTAAATACATGTAAAAATACAAGTATTTTGTGGTTCACTTTGATACGTTGATCTTTATTGTATTTTGTAATTGTATTTTGTCCTTTTTGCCCATTCCCGATGCATAAGCCTACATACCCAATTGCTCTCCAGGAGGAGGGTTGGCCAACATGCAGATGCAGAGTCTGCCATATGTCTTACAACAATCTGATATTTTAGATCCCTGAGGGGGAGTGAGTGAGTACAGGTTTCCGGGAGAAAGGGGAGAATCTGAATTGGGCTACAAGTCTGGACTGTTGAGATGTAAACTATGTAGACAGACTGTGCAGTTGAAGGACATGTTTGTTAGTTTAGTCTATACAAAAGGATACTTTTGACAAATAACATTGCAGCTGCAGATGGGAGTCTGCATTTATCCCAAAATACTATCTGGGACCAAACTGCAGTAGCCTAGGCTAGTCGTATCTTTTATAGGTCAGGATTTGTATAGTGGTACACTAGGCCACAGACATATTTACAGTATGGTATGTTAATTAGTCCATTATGCAGGGCCTACAGACATTGAGGCCTAGGGCTACTGTGAGACCACATTGCTCAATTATGTTTATCAGAAGTATTCAAATGATCAATTCATAATAAGGCCTTTAAGCTAGCAGGCCAATATAAATCGATGACAGATGTTTGTTTGACGTTTCAGATGGCCACGTGACCGTTAAACCAGCGGGATGTTACGTCACTACTCACTACTGTTTAGTAGCGTCATATGCGGACCTTGCGTTTTTTCTCTCCTATCACGCCCCCTCCGCCGCGCTCAATAGGCTCTATGCACGCATCACTTCCGCATTGGCGTAAGGATGCTTGGGCATTTCCGGTTACCGGAAAAAAACATTAAGACAGTGACAGTAGACCGTTATGATGGCAGAGATGACGTTTACAAGGTGTTTGCTGGAGTTGCCTAAAGTATCTGTTAATGATATACGGAGGGTTGTCCAGACATCCAGTACGACACCACGTGGCAAACTGGATAAAGGCTTCAAATTTTACATTTCTTATTTTCTTTACAACTTTGAAGGTAATATGCTAACGCTAGCTAGCCTGAGCTAGAAGCCTTGCTTTGGTGTTTTAAGTCATGACTCCGTCCTGCTTCAGGTTAATCATGCTTTAAATCAAGTTTAATCATGTGTATATACCTCTCACTTCATGTGTTTGTACTTTTATGAAAGTATCAGGTAAAAACAGGGCTACAAATGAGATCTCTGTGAGAGCCCACTGCTACCGCTCAATGAAGAAACTAAAGCCACCACACCAGCTGAGAGTAGGACTAGATTAAGTGACACGTTAAAAGTTCTGTTGAACTTGTTCAAGGTTCCGTTCAACACATGTTTTACTCATTTAATGTTACCACAGCTTTGATTGCCATTGCTAAGAGAACACTTTAGAACTTTAGTGGTTTTCACGATAGCTGAACAGTGGTAGCCTAATACAGACCAGGGTAGCTGAGTGGGAATTGCCATGCTTTGTTGTTGGGTCTGTTGTAAACAAATTGGAGTTTGGTTTGAAATGTAAACAATAATGAGATTACTACTTTTTCCTGACTTGATGACTGCAATGACAGTAACATATTCCACTCAGCTATTCTTCAAACTGCTGATGTTCTACTCAAAACTGTCCTGTCATCTTTACTTCTTTCTTTATAAACATATGGCCCATCTTCCTTGCTTTTGTACTTGATGTTTCTACTTTTCAAGAGGAATTAAGAGCAAAACCTTCACTCTATAGTTGTAACTTTACTGTTACTGTTCTAAAAAAGTGAGCGCTGACTTGAGTAATTTACTGTCTGTACGATAATCTGTGGCTCAATAAAAATGTTTGGGAAAAAAAGACATGAATTTCATTACATATTTCATCACAGCCTATTTGTTCCATAGCCATCCATGAGTGTTCATTTTAGGATTGTGCTGCCAACATTAGCTTTTGGTTGCCCAGGCTTTAACCAAGGGCCCATTTTGATAATTGACCAAAAGTCAGGCAACTGTGTAAAGTTGATTGATGCTGCCTGTCAATGAAAGAGGGATTACTGTACTGAATAATTTATGTTCCTTAACCCTGCGAATGAGCCGCTCAACGTGGACTCTCAGTCTGGCAATCGATTGTGTCTTCCTGACCTCTGGCTCAGACAGTTGTGCTCTCTTACACAGAAAGGTAGGTATGTGGACCTTGCAGGGCACACAGTCTTCTACAAGGAAACCCTTGTCAACCATTATGGCCATAGATGGGTTTAAGATAGCCACAATGCCAGACTGCTTCAGAATCTCTTTATCGCTGATGGCACCTTCATAGAGAGACGACACAAAGGTTACTGCGCCGTGAGGGGCCATCCCAATTAGTCCTTTAAATGTACAGTGTGATTTATAGTTCGAGAACACCTCACTCTGGAGGAGAAGAGAACTAGGTTTTTGGCAGCGTATTTCAGTACAGTCCAAAATAATTTGTGTGTCAGAGTAACCCTGAAAAACCTCTGGCATGTGAGATTTGACAGTCTCCTCATCCAGCCAAATACCCACAGCCCCTAGTACAGTATACAGGAAGTTATCCCATGTATTTATGATGCGGCTTACAGTTGACTGGTGGATTTTGAATCTGTGGGCCAGATCCTTCTGCATCAGACCCAATGACAATGTCACACTCTGGTTCTAGGACTTTTTGTGTTTAGTCAGGGTGTGTAGATTTCCGTGTGTTGTGTACTGTGGGTAGTGTCTAGGTGTTCGCGTTCTATGTTTGGTCAGTGACTCCCAATCGGAGGTAACGAGTGTCAGCTGTCGGCTCGTTATCTCTGATTGGGAGCCATATTTAAATGTCTGTGTTCACCTTGTGGTTGTGGGTTTTTGTTCATTGTTCAGTAGTATTCACTGAGGACTTCACGATCGTGGTTTGTTCTGTATTCTCGTGTGATTATTAAAGTCAAGATGTTCACTCCCAACGCTGCGCTTTGGTCATACTTCATTGGCGATCGTGACAGACAAGTAATTCATGAAGAGAAAACATGTGTCAATGGGTTGAAGAACCTGAAAAGAGTAAGAATTCCATTATTACCTCATTACACAAATAGCTTAATTTTCAAGATGATAAGATGATGCAATATATCTTGCTTTGTAAGAACAACTGTAAAATATATTCACCATTGCATTGCCAGTGTGAGGGACCTCATCAGTCTTTGCTATACTTCGTGCTCTTGTCACCCGTATGATCTTGCAGGTGGCTGGCTCTATCTGCTTCCAAAAGCCCATCAGGTGGGCATGACTTGCAAACCTGTGGGACATACGTGTTACATTTCTATATGTTAAGTGTCCATACACAACATTAAATTGCAAGCATGTTAGCATCCTTATTGACAGTTATACAACATCTTAGAACATTTGGCACTAAGGTCAGAAACTGGACCACGCACACGTCAGTCCTTTTGCTTACTGCTCTTCTCAGTATTTTAAAATACAATTAATGCGCTAGTTGATAGCCTAGATCTAGATAGTTTTAGAGAGATACTTTACTCATCCCGAGGGAAATTCAAGGTTTCCAGTAGCTTACAACAACACACATCACACATGCAACATTTAAACAGATAATAATACTAGTCATTGTTGACAGCTCAAATACATAGGCCTATATATTAAACACATTGGACATTTTAATTTACCTTGTGAAAAACCTTATGTCATCATCAGATCCAGAAAACCGCTCCAAGCAGAACTTGCTGCTGATAGTTATCTCCTCAATTTCATTTCGGAGCCTTGCTATCTCTACACTAAGTTCTTCATTGTGGTCAAGGGACATATCCAGCGCAGCAGGTTCAGTACTGTTGCAGTAGTCATGGTCAGGAGGACAGTCCAATTCCACAGACGGATCATTCATGGTTCCTGTGTTGGGACGCTCCGTCCTTTCCCAAACTCCGGGCCGTGGGGCTGGAAGACTGAAATTGTTGATTTTCAAACAGCACTGGAACAGCTCCCTTCTTCAGATGTCTGCGCCCAGCTGGAGTCGGAGGCTCTATCACATCTTCACTTAGAAAGTGTCGGCTGCAGACTCGTGTGTTTGTTGTAAGAAAGTTGACTCGTCGAATGTTAATCACCCACCGTTTATGTAATTCACTGTCTTTGGGAAAAGTTTAAAAAAAAACTAACAGAAGAATTGCATCTGGCAGACACTGTACATTGCGGCACACAGCAGTGATGGCTGGAAGAGCTGTCATCCCGTTTTTGAAAGGACACTTTCGTACGTTTACACGTCATCGTGTTATAAGTCAAGACGAAGTATTACAAGTAAAAACATTAACATAAACATTAAGATAAACAACAACGACGACTAAAATTAACCGCTTCGGATGTTTTTGACGACAAGCATTCAATGCTAGCATACGGTAGCACAGCATTCTACGATAACCGGAAGTTTACATCCATCCTGAGCTTTAACCGGAAATACGTCATGCTCGCCTGTGCATATCTGCCAACAGTCTGTCCAAATCTGTCCATGAAAATAAGTGAGAAATGTTTGTATGGCGGTCAATGAGAGAGAGTCAAATTTGGTCAACAAAAAATGTAATTGCTAATTTGCTACATGAGGCTTATTTGGTCTAATATAAGTTTATAATGGTTAGGTTGTTGTTACAAATGCACTGATATAAGTGGACACACGTGGCTTTTCGGCAACTTTGAAAAAAATGACTATCACAGTTGCAAAACCCAGAGGAGGGAACACTTGCGAAACAGACCAAGCAGACCAGCCCTGGGTTTGGGGTTTGAGAAGTCAATGAGAGAAGTGAAACATTTTCATTAGTTGTTAATTTTCACACAAAAAAATCTAAAGGCACAACCTAGATTCGAGCCAATGTCTTAAGTAGTTGAACGTGTTATTACTCCAACCTCGTGAAAGTGACAAACACATTTAAATTTTCATCAAAAACGTTATGTCGAAGGAGTGCCTTTGATTAACACATGCGCAGTTCGGCGCGAAACAACCAATTGACCCAATGACGTGTTTCTGCGCATGAGTTTAGCTAGCCAACGTCGCCATGACATTACCTACAAGCATGATCTGTGATTTCTTTTGGAGAAGCAATTTCTGCCTATCTTAATACTGTAGGCCTACTGTCTTTGACTTTAGTGCCTGTTGTTCACAAGCGTATCTGCCCTCTCATTGGCTAGAATGGTTCCACCTGATCTCGCCTCCTCCCACCTGCCTTCCATCTTTGAGGACATGCATTTCCATTGTTAAAGCGGCCACTCGACTATCTTATCAATATAATATAAAATCTTTGCTGTGGATCAGACGCGCTGTCAGGTGCGAAGCTGCTAATGACACCGCCGCAGCTCCGTTAAAAGTACAGAATGTGCCAGGAACAAAGAACAAGAGCTTCTCTCTGATTCTCTCCGAGGAGAGATCAACCATGGCCAGCTGGCGGAGAGAAAGCCCGCGGAACCGGGCAGGACAAGGAAGTGGCAGCATGAGAGCAGCGAGGAAGCCCCAGCAAAGAGATCCACCCAGCGAGGCAGTTGACGCGGGCGAATCAATGACAGAGCTGCCACAATGGTTGCGGCTCTATTTCTATGGGATGCACGGTGTCACTTTGGATATCCTCCTGTCGTCGGCACAGGGTATTTTGGCTGACAGCGACCCCAAACTGTTCGGCTTTTCCTCCCCGTACCTCTGCATCATGCACTCGCTGACGCATTTCTTGCTGGAAAAAATATATTCGCAAAAGAAGTGCTTTCAAGGACGCCCAGTAGTTTTTCACCTTGTTTTCTATCCCTCTGTGTACATCGGGTTACAGATCCTGATTGGGAATATAAACACGCTGACCGAGCACGTTAGAATAGTCTCTGCCACTCATCTCGTAGTTCACTACCTACTGGCCCTGTACTTCACCCAAGTATTCCACAAGGGGCTTGCGCGGCTGCGCTACCACTGCCCCGGGAAACGGACCCTGGCTACCCCGGCAGAGCGCACACTGGAGCCGCTGCCTAATAACGGCCTGCCCGATGTTGTGCGATTCCTCTTCTTTGGAATGCATGGCTTTCTGGACGAGATCATTTTTACCTCGATATTCAACCTTGTGGAGAAATCGGATCGGACCATGAGCGGCCACACGTCCCTGTGGTCCTTCCTGATGTACGGGAGCTGCAGCCTCGTTGTAGAGAAACTCTACCTGCATTTGCACTTCAGACGGGGCTGGAGCACCTGGAGGCGACTCCCCATCTATATCTGCTTCATCTACACCTGGGAGTTCTGTTGGGGGCTGGCGCTGCGGCAGTACGGCGCATGCTCCTGGGACTATTCCCACTATCCATTCAACTTCATGGGCCTGATCACGCTCCTCTACCTGCCCGGATGGGTCTGCATCAGTCTCTACCAGGATATTCTGTCCAACGTTCTGCTGCGCGTGGTGGTGTGTGCCAAAGACGAGGAGCGAGGGCACTCATGGCAGGGCGCGGGCGTCAACGTCTGCCCCGTGTCCAGGAAAAAACATTTATTATAGGCCTAGGCCACATTTGATCTAGGGACTATTGATACTAATACAAATGATGAAGAGGACATTTAAGACCATCAATGGTGTACCCGCACTTTGTAACATAATGTGTATTTCCCTGATGGAAATGTGGAATTGATGTAGCTGTTTAGACATCATCGTTTATCAGTGATTCTAACGATTAGCCTATCAATTTGTGACAGGTAGCCTAAACACACAGACATGCCTTGCCTGCCATTTCTGCTGTGATGACAACTGCCATTTCTAACTTTGATGTAGATGAAACAATTATATTTTACAATTTACACTTCACTTGCTTTCTCATGATTTTAGAGCTGTGAATTATTTCTTAAACTTTATTGACAAAGTCAGCCATATGCATGGTGGCACCTTTTGACTGGGTTGGTCTCTTCAATACCAGAGCATTCTTTGAACTAATTTGTGCATGGCTGCATATGCACATTCATAAGCACTTAATTGCTTAAATCTTATTACCTTAAAAAATGCATGACATTTAGAAATAAAATAGGTTCTCAAAAGTTCAAAATGTATGTAGCATGAGTTGTAATCGAACAGAATAGAATGGGTGGTGGACCGAATTAATCTCACTGTGAATCTTTTTCTGAACCTTAACCTTACTGTGTTGGAGTGCCTTTCTGAGCAAACCTACAGACAGCTGGACTAAAGACAAACTGAACTAGAATAAACTATGTGTGCCAGTTTCCCCCTAGTCCTGGCTGAACTGAAAAGGAAGCTCAATGGGGAATTGAAAGTGCGTTTTAGTCCACAACTTTAGGCTTAATCTGGGTCATGTAAACAGGCAATGTGTGCAAGTCAGACAGACCCTGAGGATCTGCTTTAGTTTTCTCCCTTGTTTACATAGGGACAGCTCCAGCCCCAGGCTTGTTTACCTAACGTTTATAAAGCAGCGGAGTACGAGTCAGCTTTTTATGGTTTACACTTTATAGGTTGATCTGGAGTATGCAATATCAGGAGTCAGCAGACCTGGGTTCAAATACTACTTGAAATCTTTCAGACACTTTCACTGTTTGCTTTAAGCTGCCTGGAGTGCCAGATGGACAGGGTTTGGGGTTTGAATTTTTGCGAATATTCTATTGGTTCCATTACTCCAGGAAAGCTCAGTCAAGCCTAGCTAAAGTATTTGAAATTATTTCAAAATAGTATTTGAACCCAGGCCTGGGAGTCAGGTGTGGAGCATGTACAGTGAGGGAAAAAAGTATTTGATCCCCTGCTGATTTTGTTCGTTTGCCCACTGACAAAGAAATGATCAGTCTATAATTTTAATGGTAGGTTTATTTGAACAGTGAGAGACAGAATAACAACAAAAAAATCCAGAAAAACGCATGTCAAAAATGTTATAAATTGATTTGCATTTTAATAAGGGAAATAAGTATTTGACCCCCTCTCAATCAGAAAGATTTCTGGCTCCCAGGTGTCTTTTATACAGGTAACGAACTGAGATTAGGAGCACACTCTTAAAGGGAGTTCTCCTAATCTCAGTTTGTTACCTGTATAAAAGACACCTGTCCACAGAAGCAATCAATCAATCAGATTCCAAACTCTCCACCGTGGTCCTCTGTAGCTCAGCTGGTAGAGCACGGCGCTTGTAACGCCAAGGCAGTGGGTTCGATCCCCGGGACCACCCATACACAAAAATTTATGCACGCATGACTGTAAGTCGCTTTGGATAAAAGCGTCTGCTAAATGGCATATTATTATTATTATTATTACCAAAGAGCTCTCCAAGGATGTCAGGGACAAGATTGTAGACCTACACAAGGCTGGAATGGGCTACAAAACCATCGCCAAGCAGTTTGGTGAGAAGGTGACAACAGTTGGTGCGATTATTCGCAAATGGAAGAAACACAAAATAACTGTCAATCTACCTCGGCCTGGGGCTCAATGCAAGATCTCACCTCGTGGAGTTGTAATGATCATGAGAACGGTGAGGAATCAGCCCAGAACTACACGGGAGGATCTTGTCAATGATCTCAAGGCAGCTGGGACCATAGTCACCAAGAAAACAATTGGTAACACACTACGCCGTGAAGGACTGAAATCCTGCAGCGCCCGCAAGGTCCCCCTGCTCAAGAAAGCACATATACAGGGCCGTCTGAAGTTTGCCAATGAACATCTGAATGATTCAGAGGAGAACTGGGTGAAAGTGTTGTGGTCAGATAAGACCAAAATCGAGCTCTTTGGCATCAACTCAACTCGCTGTGTTTGGAGGAGGAGGAATGCTGCCTATGACCCCAAGAACACCATCCCCACCGTCAAACATGGAGGTGGAAACATTATGCTTTGGGGGTGTTTTTCTGCTAAGGGGACAGGACAACTTCACTGCATCAAAGGGACGATGGACGGGGCCATGTACCGTCACATCTTGGGTGAGAACCTCCTTCCCTCAGCCAGAGCATTGAGAATGGGTCGTGGATGGGTATTCCAGCATAACAATGACCCAAAACACACGGCCAAGGCAACAAAGGAGTGGCTCAAGAAGAAGCACATTAAGGTCCTGGAGTGGCCTAGCCAGTCTCTAGACCTTAATCCCATAGAAAATCTGTGGAGGGAGCTGAAGGTTCGAGTTGCCAAACGTCAGCCTCGAAACCTTAATGACTTGGAGAAGATCTGCAAAGAGGAGTGGGACAAAATCCCTCCTGAGATGTGTGCAAACCTGGCGGCCAACTACAAGAAATGTCTGACCTCTGTGATTGCCAAAAAGGGTTTTGCAACCAAGTACTAAGTCATGTTTTGCAGAGGGGTCAAATACTTATTTCCCTCATTAAAATGCTAATCAATTCATAAAATTTTTGAAATGCCTTTTTTTGGATTTTGTTGTTGTTATTCTGTCTCTCACTGTTCAAATAAACCTACCATTAAAATTATAGACTGATCATGTCTTTGTCAGTGGGCAAACGTACAAAATCAGCAGGGGATCAAATACTTTTTTCCCTCACTGTACAGTAGAATTACTTGGGATCAACCACCATGTATAGAGCCCTTTGTCCTTTGTCATAGATCTTTCTGCCTGTTTTATTTCCTCGTTTGCACTTGTACCACACGGTAGAGTCTCATGTTCTCTCTGAGGGGCCAAACACATACAGGATGTGTGAATACCTGGCACTGTGACTTTACATTTACGTCATTTAGCAGACGCTCTTATCCAGAGCGACTTACAGTTAGTACTTCACTAGCAACCTGTTCCAACATTATACTCTTTGGAAAGTACGTTTGGAAACGTATAGTTTTAGCTCTTTTACTGATTTTATGATTCTCTAGCATGTTTTTTATGCATTTTACTTCCTGCCTTCATCAGTCCTGGGGATTCTGTGAAACTAAGATTGGAGGTAACTGAAAGCTGGTAACATTTTTTTTAACATTTTAGTCATTTAGCAGACGCTCTTATCCAGAGCGACTTACAGTTAGTGAATACATATATATATATATTTTTATACTGGCCCCCCGTGGGAATCGAACCCACAACCCTGGCGTTGCAAACACCATGCTCTATCAACTGAGCTACATCCCTGCCGGCCATTCCCTCCCCTACCCTGGACGACACTGGGCCAATTGTGCGCCGCCCATGAGTCTCCCGGTCGCGGCCGGCTGCGACAGAGCCTGGATTCGAACCAGGATCTCTAGTGGCACAGTTAGCACTGCGATGCAGTGCCTTAGACCACTGCACCACTCAGGAGACTGGTAATACGGATGAGTTATACATGTCCAACGAAAAAGATCTGATAACATATGTTATTAAAATATTTCAATTTTTGCACGTGATTTTTGTCAGATGATTATGAATATGAAGTGTATCTTTCATGCCGTGGGAGTTTCCTGGCCTGCGCAAACAAACAATACCTTCCAGTCTTCTGGACACTCACACTGGACTGACTGAAATAACAACATTATTTTCCTTTTGGTTTGTCATTTCAAAATGGTGGGCTTTTGTTGTGGGCGATGCAAAAGAGGGATACACATGGCCCAACAGTAACTGCCTGTCACGCCCTGACGTATGGAACTCTTGTATGTTGAGTCAGGGTGTGGAAATCTATGTGATGTTTTCTATGTTTAGGATCTAGATTCGTATTTCTATGTTTGGCCGGGTGTGATTCCCAATCAGAGGCAGCTGTGGCTCGTTGTCTCTGATTGGGGATCATACTTAAGTAGCCTGTTTGCCTACTACGTTTGTGGGATCTTGTTCCTGTGTTTGGCTTGTATTGTGTATAGCCTTGGACTTCACGGTACGTTGGTTTATTTGAGTTAAATAAACATGTTCGCATACCACGCTGCACCTTGGTCTGACCCGTCTCTCAACGATCGTGACACTGCCTCAGTGATGATGAATGGGACCAGAAGTTACTGCCTCGACGATGAATAGGACCAGGAGTTTCTTTCCTGGTTATGTGGTCGGGGAGAACCTCCTGTCCCTGGTAAAGTTATCTTAACTATATGATAATATTTCTTTTAAAACTTGAGGTTTGGAAATCATTGATCAACTGTATTTAATAATAGAGTACAATTATGTCCTTTATGGCTCACAATGAGGAAGGAAAACCATGTTTATGTTATAAATGAGGAGAGACTGAAGTATTCTTGGTACAGAATGTCCATGGTTGAATTGAATCAATCACTGGATGGAAATAGTGTAGCCTGTAAACTGTACATTACTTATAACTTCATTAAATCTCAAAGAATTCCATGTTGAACCGCCAAGGTGGTTCATGTTGTCTTGATTTACACTAAATTGCTTGTATTTACAGGTTTTCTGTGCTTCTCTCAGATCAGCTGCCTAGGAAAGTTGCACAATGTCATAAAACACATAAAATGCCTGACCTTTTACAGGAAACCACATCTCAAATATATAAAGTCAACACTGCTCTGAGTGGATCAAGAGATACTAAATGACTCTTATCTGTGCATAGTGTCAGATTGAGTCTGCATGAGAGGCAGAGATGAAGACTCTGGTTTTTCCACCTCTGCACTGTTTGTTAGGTGTGTGTGTGTAGGCTAGGCTACCTGTGGAAAGTTGTCAAGGATACCATTCAGCGAGGTTGGAGGGGTAAGGTAAGAAGAGCAGGACTGTTACTGTAGGGACCTGTTATGTTCTCATATCTGATACCCAGCACCACCAGCCTATCTGATTGGCCATAAACATCTAGGGGACAACACTGGCTTATCTAATTGGCCGGATGACCCTGGGCTCATTATCTCCCTGCAGACTTCCTCTATTTGTTAGAACAGTAGAACACAGATACTAACACAGCATTTAGTGTTGATGTTTACTGCTTCACTCCTGGCTCTCTAAGGTATCACTTCTCTGTTTCCAGTTACAACACACGCACTCAAACTCTTAATAGGGTTGTGGGCCTAAGTTCAGAAGTCTGGCTAAAATTCAAGGTCATTCTCTACAGAGTAAAGCAGGCTAATGCTTAAATGCCAAATGTCTACAGTAATCTACTTTAATGCTAAATAAGGCTTTGGGCTCTACCGTGGTCTCACACTCCCCTCGAGTTTCAAGGAGTGAGGACGGCCTCCAAAGCAAGGCAGGAGTCATCCTTACACACAAGGTTTATTATTATTATTAGGGCAGGGCAAGGAAAATCTTATATTACACTTTTGGCCATGTACTTTAATTAGTCATTCACAATATGTGGAGAAGAAACTATTAGCACCTCTTGTCAATGTCATTTAATAAAATATTTATAATAACAGCTCTAATAGGTGCCTGTCTTCACAACATCAACACTGTGAGGGTCAGTAACACAACAGTGAGTGCAATAGACAACCAATGACACTGTAAATATTCACAGAGACAGAGTCCCGTTTTTATTTTCAAATACACTCACATGATATGCAAATAACTACAGGAGAAATGTTGTCACAGATAAACTATCTCTACTTGCAATACACTCATCTTTGTTCCTGTCGCAACATGTCAATGTCTTTAGGCTATTTCCAGCTGAATGGAATTAGTAGACGTATGAAGCTTTATCATTACTGCAATGTGAACTTTAAGGCACAGAGAAAACAGCAACCTGAAACTCAGGTTTTACAGTACTGCATGGCACACACTATAGTTTCTCATTATGTGCAATCAACACTTTTAGTCAACATTTTACCCTAAACCATCATATGCCTGGGATGTTCAAGTACTTACCTCTTATTACAGTATTATTAAGTAGGTCAAACGAGAGACTTGTGCCACCTTGTGTATGTTACACAGGACATAGTCCAGTTACACAGGCCAACACTCATGATCCATCCATCAGTGTTTCAGTGTTTTTTCAAGTTCTCCTTAATGGTTGATTGTTCCATATCAGCTATCACTTTATTCAGTGTCTTAGTCTTGTCGGACAGACCCTGATGCTTCAGTCTGAACACCAGCGCTTTAGACAGGTGTATGGGCAGCTTTGGGGCACATGTCCGTCCTGTATAGCATTGACAGGTGAACCTCTTGGAGAAGAGAGTCAGGTCAGCCAGACTGGGCGTCCCCAGGACCATGTACGTGTTCCTGGCCCGGAGGATACGGAAGTTCCCTGAGGACAGGTGGAGGTAGTGGTCTGACTCGTAGTGCTTCCGGATGCAGCGGCCATTCCCCTGGCACAGGAAGTCGCTGCAGAGCTGGGCGGCGGCGGTCACGTTGGCGACGTAGGGGTTGAGCGTGGTGGTGAGGTACGAGGAAAGAGCCTCACAGGACGCCTGTGGGGAGGGAGGGAGAGAGAGAGAAAGTTGGAGGAAATGATAACTCTTCATGGTCATGCGCACTGGTGAGGTACTCCTAGAGAGCCTCACAGGATGCCTGTGGGAAGGGAGGGTGGAGGGGTGGAACAATACATCAAAGAAAGTTCAAGTGGATTCATATGTGCTGGAATATTCTATTCATGGTGAGAATACTTTTGTTCTGCTTTCGTATAGTTTTGTTGCTTAAAATGATTTTCTGTGTCTCAAATGGCACCCTATTCCCTCTAATGTAGTCACTACCTTTGATTGGCCCTGGCCATTTGGGACACAGCCATAGTGTCCGATAAGACATTCCAGGTCCACTATGGCTGTGGTGTTTTCTGTCAACATTAACTGAGTGGGGTCAAAAAAGTAAAAAAATGTATACACTCACTACTGTAAGTCGCTCTGGATAAGAGCGTCTGCTAAATGACTAAAATGTAAAAATGTCAGTGGTATTGGCTTTCAGTGAGAGTGGGGAGTATCACCTTCAGTGGTCCCTCCTTGAATGCATATTTATTTATTTTAAGATGCATATTGATGCCATAAATTAATGGTGCCACCTGTCAATGATTTTAGAAGGCAGGATAAAGATGATTTAAATGGTGTCACTGTCCAGATCCAACTACACTTGTAAGATATCCAGACACAATGCGTGCCTGACTACCTCCGGAGGTTGTGAGGAAGATCTGATCACAATCAGATCACAATGCGTCTTTTGATTGTCTACATACAGTACACCTGTCTGAAAATGTGGGTACAATCAGAATGTGGACAAAATTAGAACAAAGGATGCATGTTAGAACCAGGTATAAACAGGGCTAGAGTATCACCTAACCTTGTCATTGTAGTCGGCACTGGCCCCCCACAGCACGGCTCCTGAGGCCCCCACAGCAGCACTCTCCCCGATGGTGCTGACAAGGTCCCCCTGGAGAACATCACACAGTTAAAGCAAAGGGTTATTATTACAGTGGTAGGGGGTATGACAGAGGTAACTGCACCTCAGGACAGCATTGCTCTAACCTCAGATCCCCACCATCAACCTGTTTCATGTGTCTGGGGGGTAGGGGCTAGAGACTCATTTAGGATTGGTCAAAAGCCTCTGTAAGAAGCATATTTCTCACCTGGCTGAGAAAGCGTCTGTTCTGGTCGATGAAGACGGGTCGTGTGTACACGTAGACGGGTGCGGTGGCGGGCCGGGCGGGCAGGGCAGACACCCTCAGTGCCTCCTGGACTCGGTTCCTCACCAACAGGGCGGCGCTATGCCTGTCCCTTAGAGATGCCTAAAGGAGGCACAACAACCACATAGGAGTTAGTCTCTCTCACCTTACCTACAAACTAGCAAGCACCAGACTTTTAGTATAGCCTGCCAGACTACACAGGAGATGGCAAAACCAAAACACATCTGGCTACCAGACTAGGGGTAGATGTTAGATTATGAATTAGTAATATCCTCCCCCGCCCCCCCAAAAAACATTCTTACCTGCAGGTATATAGAGGGGTAGAGTGCGGAACTAGCCTCCCACAGCCAGAGCAGCTCATCATTCTGCCCCCTCACCTCCTTGGAACATCTCCCTGTGTATCCCGGCTCCATCCAACCATGGTTATAACAGTTTGGGAACAGGTAGAATCCCCACTGGTAGTTGGGCCTGAGCCGGCTACCCAAGGACAGAGTCTCTGCCATGTAGCTGCGGGCTGCGGCCTGGAACTGCTTCTTGGCTGTAGCCGTGGCAAACCGGGCTGTGAGGGAGCGGTCCCTCTGGCGGGCATGGGTCACTGATAGGGTCCTGTAGATCCACTTGGAGCCCCAGTTCCTGGCCCACAAGGGGCGCCAGTCCTCCCAATCGATCACAGCCAGGCCACGGGCCGTCCTGGAGGGGGGTGGAGTAGTAAAGTTATACACTTATTATGCACTGATCTAAGGTCAGTGTTGTGTCCCCAACTCTCCCTTAATGGTTAAGGTAGTGTTTGAACATGGTGAATTAAACATTGATCTGTGCCTAAGGGCAACCTCTACATGGAGAGGATGTACTGCAGTAGAGTAGCAGTTGTAGTTGCCCCTTAGTTTCGACCTGATGGTTCATCATTAAGGTTAGGATTTTGGAGCTGATTCTAGATCAGTACTTGGAGGGGATGTAGTAGTTGATGTCAGCGCGGGCCTTGGCCAGACTGGCCCTAAGGTTTCCTCTCTGGGGGATGCCTCCGTAGAACTGCTGCCTGGAAGGCAGGTCCACGTGAGGGTAGAGGCCCATTCGGTCAGTATAGAACAGAGACAGGAACTGACCTGGCACCTAGAAGCAAGGAGGAAGGAAACACAGTAACGTTTTTGTTAGGATAAAGTTATGTCTTGTACTTCTCGCAGTAAATCGCTGTTAGGACATTGAAGTATATGATTGTTTTAGGTTTGATGTGTCAAACACTGTTTTGGATATCATTCATTTTTACACCTGTTAGCAGCTTTCCAAGAGGTATATGTGTATTGTTTCTTACCTTGGCAGGTGTGGCCACGCCTCTGTAGGGGGAGGTGTCCAGGGAGATATTGTACCTGTTACAGACCAGATCTGGGATGTTCCAGGTCACTATGAAGGGCTCACGGTCAAACAGAGGGGGAGCAGTGTGGGGAAGACGATGGGGGGAGGTTTTGGGCAGACGAGGAGTGGAGGTTTTGGGTAAGGGATGCATGGTAGAGGGAAGAGGAGCGATTGTTGTTTTGGGAAGAGGAGGGACAGTAGTTGTGGAGAGAGGAGGGGTGGTAGTTTTGGGATGTGGACGGGAAGTTTTGGGGAGACGAGGACGGAACGTTTTGGGGAAGGGACTGGTGGTGTGGGGGAGAGGAGGAGGAAGAGAAGGGAAGGTTTTGGGTAAGGGAGGGTTGGTAGTTTTGGGAAGACGAGGGGGGGAGGTTTTGGGGAGAAGCGGGCGGGAGGTTTTGAGGAGGGGACAGGTGGTATGAGGAGGTGGAGGAGGGGATGTTTTGGGGAGGAGAGTGATGGTGGTTGTGAAGAAGGGAGGGATGGTGGTGGAGGAAATATAGAGGAGAGGAACGGGGGAGGACTGAGAGAGAGGAGAGGTGGTGATTCGGGGGAGAGGAGGGATGGTAGTTTTGGGAGGACGAGGGCGGGAGGTTTTGGGCAGATGAGGGTGAGTGGTATTTGGGCGATGAGTGGAGAAGATTTTGTGGAGACGACGGCGATATGTTTTGGTTAGGTGATGGGAGGTATCGGGAAGAGGAGGGACAGTGGTTGTGGAAAGGGGGGGAGTGGTGGTTGAGGAAGTGTAGGGGAGAGGAGAAGGGGAAGACTGAGAGAGAAAAGGGGTGGTGGTTTTGGGTAAGGGAGGGACAGTGATTTTGGGGAGATGAAGGCGGGATATTTTGGGGAGACAAGACGGGGACATTTTGAGGAGATGAGGAAAGGTAGTTTTGGGGGTTTTGGGAGAGGTTTTGGGTAGGGGACTGGTCATATAGGGAGTTGGAGCAGGGGAGGTTTTGGGAATGAGAGGGAAGGTCGTTTTGGGGAGACGACGGTGAGAGGTTTTGGGGAGACGACGGTGAGAGGTTTTGGGGAGACGAGGGTGAGAGGTTTTGGGGAGACGAGTCGGGGAGGTTTTGGGGGGACACAGGCGGTAGGTTTTGATTAGGGGAGGCGAGGTATTGGGGACAGGAGAAGGGGAGTTTTGGGGGAAAGGAGGGATGGTTGTTGTGGAGAGGGGAAGGATGGTGGTGGAGCTGGTGTAAGAGAGAGGAGCAGGCGAGGACTGAGAGGCAGGAGGGACAATAGTTTTGGAGAGAAATGGGCAGGAGGTACTGAGGAGATGAGTGGGGGAGATTTTGGGGAGACGTGGGCGGGAGGTTTTGGGGAGGGCACTGGTCATATAGAGAGGAGGAGGAAGGGAAGTTTTGGGGAGACGAAGGTGGGAGGTTTTTTGGAGGAGGCGGGTAGTATGGGGGAGTCGAGGGCGGAACGTTTTGGGTTTGGCACGGGTGGTATGAGGTAGAGTTGCATGGGAGGTTTTGGGAAGAGGAGGAACAGTGGTTGTGGAAAGGGGGGGAGTGGTGGTTGAGGAAGTGTAGGGGAGAGGAGAAGGGGAAGACTGAGAGAGAAAAGGGGTGGTGGTTTTGGGTAAGGGAGGGACAGTGATTTTGGGGAGATGAAGGCGGGATATTTTGGGGAGACAAGACAGGGACATTTTGAGGAGATGAGGAAAGGTAGTTTTGGGGGTTTTGGGAGAGGTTTTGGGTAGGGGACTGGTCATATAGGGAGTTGGAGCAGGGGAGGTTTTGGGAATGAGAGGGAAGGTCGTTTTGGGGAGACGAGGGTGAGAGGTTTTGGGGAGACGACGGTGAGAGGTTTTGGGGAGACGAGGGTGAGAGGTTTTGGGGAGACGAGTCGGGGAGGTTTTGGGGGGACACAGGCGGTAGGTTTTGGTTAGGGGAGGCGAGGTATTGGGGACAGGAGAAGTGGAGTTTTGGGGGAAAGGAGGGATGGTTGTTGTGGAGAGGGGAAGGATGGTGGTGGAGCTGGTGTAAGAGAGAGGAGCAGGCGAGAACTGAGAGGCAGGAGGGACAATAGTTTTGGAGAGAAATGGGCAGGAGGTACTGAGGAGATGAGTGGGGGAGATTTTGGGGAGACGTGGGCGGGAGGTTTTGGGGAGGGCACTGGTCATATAGAGAGGAGGAGGAAGGGAAGTTTTGGGGAGACGAAGGTGGGAGGTTTTTTGGAGGAGGCGGGTAGTATGGGGGAGTCGAGGGCGGAACGTTTTGGGTTTGGCACGGGTGGTATGAGGTAGAGTTGCATGGGAGGTTTTGGGAAGAGGAGGAACAGTGGTTTTGGAAAGGAGTGGGATGGTGGTGTAGGGGAGAGGAGCGGGCGAGGACTGAGAGAGAGGAGGGTTTAAGGTGGTGAAGGAAGTTTGATGTTGGGGCTGGGGGGATGTGGATGTTTTGGGGAAGAGGGTGGGAGTGGAAGTGTGGGTAAGAGGAGAGGTGGCAGTGAGTGTAAGAGAAGGGCTGGAGGTTGTTGGAGGTAGGAGGGTAGTGGAGCTGATGACACCCAGGAGAGAGAGGGTGAGGGCGGACAGCAGCAGTACAAAGCCCCTGCTCTTCTGGATGTACCGACCCATCCTTTCTCCTGGGGAGGTAAAGAAACAGACAACAAACTGTCAGTATGATGTGTACTGCATATAGAACACATATACTGTACAGATTTACAGATGGCTGTTTGTCTTAGTCATTTAGAACTTATAGTCATTTATAACTTTCATTCTACAGACATTTATTTGTTTCAAGTAGAGATTTGTATCATCTCACCAATCTTCCCACAAACATTTTTCAATCCCTTTCCCCATGTGCTTAAATGAACCTCCTTGGCTAAAGGTTGTGGCCATGTCAGAATGCTGGCTATGGCAGCTGAGTGCCAGCCTCAAAGATGCCCACAAAGATGGCTGGCGCTGTATGGAAGAACTGCCATGGAATTGCCCTTTAGTTAACCACTATCCCCTATCCCTATCCTGCCAAGCCTAACCCACATATAGATATAACGACAAGGTAAAAGACAGACGACACGGTACCTGGACATCCCTTCACATCAGGCCTTCACCACAGCTCCTTGATCTGACGACACTCTTGATCCAAGGAAGACACCTTGGCTTTTAGAGAAATGGCTTTCGCTCCTCATCGGACTAGACTGAGAAATACTGCAAAAACAACCCTCTGGTATCCCAAACAGAGGAGACTAGACACATTTCCTACACAGACCAACTGGAGAGAGGAGAAAGCTGGGCAGAGCTGTGTACAAGGATGCACCCACCACTGCCTGTTTGTCTATCGAGAATGACTTGTTATGGTCGGGACCAGCCAAGTTTGTCTTGGAGCAAGTGAGGATGAGACACCTTGGTGTGAGGTTGTGGAGCGTGTACTGTTTTAACCTCTGTAATGTAGCAAGCAGACTGGGACCGGAGGCAGAGGCTTGGCTGGAGTAAATAAGGATGGGTAAGGGGATGGGCTGGGGCAGCATATGGGGCTAAGGCTGGGTTATGGGGGTTAGGCAGGGGATGTGGATTGTGATAGATAAGGAGATTGGTAAGGGGATCAGGAAGGGGATGAGCTGGGGCTGCATATGGGGTTGGGACTGAGATTGGGACTGGACAGAGTATCACAAACAGATGATGTATTTATAGCAGTATTTCCGAATGCCTTTCTCATTCTGATTTGATTGCCTTTACACTGTGCTGATTCAAAGCCGCCGTAACGTAGAGGTGTCATAGGTCACAATCAACCACACAGGGGTTCCGGAAATGAAATTGGGCTGGTTATCAAAACAGTGTAGCTGTGTAGGACTCTAAATCAATGAGACTTCCTGAACCTGACAGTCTGAGGAAGAGCTTATAACAATTGTAACATTCTATTATCTGGTTCAGAGCACATTGATGATTGATGATCTCCAGTATGCAGCTCGATGGGAACACTGGTTATCTGTGCAGCGCTCCACTCTGGCCAGACTAGTTGTCTATGCAGACCATCTCACACCTCAGTGACAGGAGAGAGGACTATTACATAATTGATCCTACACTGAATGTTGCTTAGAGACTCACTAGCAGAAACACTACTGTAGTCAGGGGCGTCTTCAGTGTTTGTGGAACAGACATGTTTTTCCTCCTAGGCCTCCAACACAACAATGTGATTCGGACACTGATGAATACATACTTCTTTCAGACATGGAAAGGGCAAGCTAGGAGAGGGTGGGAGGTATTGTAAGGTCTCTCTGCAGCTTACAGTACATTATTGGGAGGTCAAATATAAGGCAGACATACAGGCTGGAGAGTTCACATAGAGCTGACAAACCATAATAAACCGTAAATCATCAGACAAAATGGCCAGGGCTTGAATATAGTCTTGAATGTAGTACAAGTATTTAATTTAGTTAGTACAATATGAAATAATTGTAAAACAACAACACACTCATTTTGAAATGAAAAAGGGCTGTATTTTATGAATTATGATAGACTAAATTCCTATGAATCCATTGAGGACATAGCACTGGCAGCACACCTCATGTTCTCTCTTTCACATGATGAACTCTGTGACATATGACCTCTGACCTTGTAATACTGCCTTAATACGGGATTACAATCACGGGGGTGGTTGATGGTGATGGGGGAGGACACAGGCCAGGGCCACAGGCACAGGGGGCTAATGGGGGAGGGGAGGGGAGGGGGGGGAGGTGGAGGTCAGAAATACAATTACATTGTATGATGTTAAAGAGCACATGTGTCAAACTCATTCCACGGAGGGCCGAGTGTCTGCGGGTTTTTGCTCCTGCCTTGTACTTGATTGATGAATTAAGGTCAGTAATTAGTAAATAACTCCCCTCACCTGGTTGTCTAGGTCTTAATTTACAGGAAAAACCAAAAACCAGCAGACACTAGGCCCTCCATGGAATGAGTTTGACACCCCTGTTATAGAGGGTTAATGGATTATCGCACATATGGTACATTGTTGACATTGTCTTTTGAAAAGACAAAGTCAGAGAGAATTTGCATGCGAGTGACTTTCCAGTACATTTTCAAATCCAACCATAAGATGGTGCTCCTGATATTACATATGAATAGGGTTGTAGTGCCTAAATTGTCCAATATAATTGTCCCAATACAATTTCCATCCTAATGCTTTCACCATAAAGGAGAGAGGTGAAATGTTAGTCTTGATGCAAACAAATCCAATGTCCAGAGTTTGATTCAAGTTGAAAAATAAGAATCAATTTATTTGTCGTTCTTCTTGTTACAAAAATGTAAAGAAAAATCAAACTAATTCATTAAATTCAAACTAAAGAAACAAACAACATGCATGGTTTGGTATTGTCAAAAGACTGTGTGCTGCCATTCCAGTCACTCCGAAGAAGTGAACGTCGATTAAGGAAGCCCCAAGCACCTCTCTGATTCAGATGGGTTGGGTTAAATGTGGAAAACACATTTTAAGTGAATGCATTTAGTTGTAGAACTGACTGGGTATCCCCCTTTCCTTCCCCTTTCCCAATAGGCCTTGGAGCCTGTAGACATTTGAACTGTGTCCCCCTTCCAACCAGTAGAGCGGGGTACACACACAAAGATTAGTGGCAATCACACATTAATACAGTGGGGCAAAAAAGTATTTAGTCAGCCACCAATTGTGCAAGTTCTCCCACTTAAAAAGATGAGAGAGGCCTGTAATTTTCATCATAGGTACACGTCAACTATGACAGACAAAATGAGAAAAGAAATTCCAGAAAATCACATTGTAGGATTTTTTATGAATTTATTTGCAAATTATGGTGGAAAATAAGTATTTGGTCAATAACAAAAGTTTCTCAATACTTTTATATACCCTTTGTTGGCAATGACACAGGTCAAACGTTTTCTGTAAGTCTTCACAAGGTTTTCACACACTGTTGCTGGTATTTTGGCCCATTCCTCCATGCAGATCTCCTCTAGAGCAGTGATGTTTTGGGGCTGTCGCTGGGCAACACGGATTTTCAACTCCCTCCAAAGATTTTCTATGGGGTTGAGATCTGGAGACTGGCTAGGCCACTCCAGGACCTTGAAATGCTTCTTACGAAGCCACTCCTTCGTTGCCCGGGCGGTGTGTTTGGGATCATTGTCATGCTGAAAGACCCAGCCACGTTTCATCTTCAATGCCCTTGCTGATGGAAGGAGGTTTTCACTCAAAATCTCACGATACATGGCCCCATTCATTCTTTCCTTTACACGGATCAGTCGTCCTGGTCCCTTTGCAGAAAAAACAGCCCCAAAGCATGATGTTTCCACACCCATGCTTCACAGTAGGTATGGTGTTCTTTGGATGCAACTCAGCATTCTTTGTACTCCAAACACGACGAGTTGAGTTTTTACCAAAAAGTTCTATTTTGGTTTCATCTGACCATATGACATTCTCCCAATCCTCTTCTGGATCATCCAAATGCACTCTAGCAAACTTCAGACGGGCCTGGACATGTACTGGCTTAAGCAGGGGGACACAGCAGGATTTGAGTCCCTGGCGGCGTAGTGTGTTACTGATGGTAGGCTTTGTTACTTTGGTCCCAGCTCTCTGCAGGTCATTCACTAGGTCCCCCCGTGTGGTTCTGGGATTTTTGCTCACCGTTCTTGTGATCATTTTGACCCCACGGGGTGAGATCTTGCGTGGAGCCCCAGATCGAGGGAGATTATCAGTGGTCTTGTATGTCTTCCATTTCCTAATAATTGCTCCCACAGTTGATTTCTTCAAACCAAGCTGCTTACCTATTGCAGATTCAGTCTTCCCAGCCTGGTGCAGGTCTACAATTTTGTTTCTGGTGTCCTTTGACAGCTCTTTGGTCTTGGCCATAGTGGAGTTTGGAGTGTGACTGTTTGAGGTTGTGGACAGGTGTCTTTTATACTGATAACAAGTTCAAACAGGTGCCATTAATACAGGTAACGAGGGGAGGACAGAGGAGCCTCTTAAAGAAGAAGTTACAGGTCTGTGAGAGCCAGAAATCTTGCTCGTTTGTAGGTGACCAAATACTTATTTTCCACCATAATTTGCAAATAAATTCATTAAAAATCCTACAATGTGATTTTCTGGATTTTTTTTTCTCAATTTGTCTGTCATAGTTGACGTGTACCTATGATGAAAATTACAGGCATCTCTCATCTTTTTAAGTGGGAGAACTTGCACAATTGGTGGCTGACTAAATACTTTTTTTCCCCACTGTATATACAATATAAGCCAGGGATGGGCAACTGGCGGCCCGCCCCTTTTGTAGGCCTGAAGCTCAATTTCCAAAACGTACTGTTTAGCGTTAGAATAGTAGAATACACAAAGTGATATTTTGAAATGTGGTTGTGCATCAGCAGTTTTTCTCTTGTTCTGTTATCACTGACAGTCACTCAATTAATCCATGTCAGGTAAATTAGTCTAGCCAGCTATCTAAACTTGTAGTAATCATGGTCTAATTACAGACCGTGGGCCTCCATGGATTTGATTAGTACTCTCACTCAGATATCATATTAAAAACCGCAAACATGTATCACCATCCTATGGCAAAATGTGTAGAATTGCATGAAATTGTTATACAATTGTAAAATGGGGGGGGGGCAACAACATTTAACTTAGGGCCCCCAAAAGGCTAGGGCCGGCTCTGACTGCATGTGTGGGTATGCAGAACCATGAGCCACTGCAGCCCCTCAGGATGAGTTCAGATGTTCTTGTGGCCCCCCCACCCCTATCAGAGTTGCCCGTGCTCTGACAAGGTGGAAACTTTTTCTTATTTTTTCTTTCCAGTGCAATGATATTTTCACAGGTTTCTCTCTCAGCCTTTTCCTGTAGATGTCCCCTTTATACCTTTTAGTATTACTTTGTGCAGTTGAATGAGTGAATGAGTGGATAAGGGAAAAAATAAGGAATATATTGTATGCTTTATTTCTGCCTAGGATATACTGCCCTCTTGTGGTACAGTTATATTTCCTCTCTCTGATCGCTCTGTCTCTCTCTATTTCTCTCTGATCTCTCCATCTCTCCCTCTCTCTCGCTCTGATCTCTCTCTTCTCCCTGTCTCAGACTTACTCTAATTCTCTTGACAAAACGCTCCTAAGCTCTTGGAGTCCCTCACCCCCAAAATAAGAAAAAACCTAGACTAGAATAGCTTGCTGTACATTTTTTTTTTTTTTTAGCATTTCTTATACTAATAGACTATTTGTAGAGGGATGCAAGCTCTTGTTTGCTGAATGTTAAATACAGCAGCCAACAATAGAACTCACGGGGAGTTTGAAAGAAGAGAGAACGTGTGATGGCGGGAGACTATAGCAGTTATTTATTCAGACCCATAACCATTCAATCTTCATGAAGAGAAGAGAAAGCCTTCTGCATCTTATTCTAGTCCTATATTATTCAAGCATGTCATTACAATGATGAAGATAAGGAAAACACAACTTATTTTATTTAACTGTTGAAAGCAAGGAAGGGATGAAGCAACAATCGAGAGAGAAAGGGGAACATTAGGGTAAACATTATGAAAGTATATGTCAGCCTACTAATTATAAACATTTAAAATAGGCCCTATTATATTTCAAAATTAAATTCCTAGCCTATAATTGTAACTTTGTAGGCAGCATGTCCTGCACCAGCAACGCTGTTCTCTCCCAGCTTCATGATTTGAACGAGGAGTGTAATTCCAGTCCATATAATACAGTATAATACAATACAGTAGAGTAATACAGTCCACATAATTAGCCTATTGGAGCTTGTTTCATTTCTTTACCCAAGAGAGGATAGCTACATCTATGGGCTTTTATGTTTGTCTGTCATGCATAATGTGCGGTAGCATATAGCTTACTGTATATCATAGGCTATTTATTGGATAATGGCACAATCATTTGGGCTTTTTGGGGCTTGGGATCATCAAATGTCTTTAATGTAGGGCTCATAAAATGTTTTTAATGTATGGCTCATCAGGCTCAGGTAGCATCAGGCTTGAATCTTCATGCTGATCAAAGCTCTAATCAAATCCAGACATATTTATACGACACCTCCGATTTTGGCGGGAAATATCGGGTTACCTGTGAGAAAAGTGATTTATTCTCGGGATGGAACATTTATAAAATACCGGGAAAATATTCAACCCTAGTGTGTGTGTGTGTGTGTGTGTGTGTGTGTGTGTGTGTGTGTGTGTGTGTGGATGAGTGTACAGTATATCTGTGTGTGTGTGTGTGTGTGTGTGATTGAGTGAGTGAGTGCATGTGTGCTAAGGTGCATGTGGTCTGTCCAGTTCAAGTGTTCAGCAGTCTGAGGGCTTGTAGATAGAAACTGTCTCTGAGACTTTTGCCCGACGGTAAGGGATTGAACTGATCGTGGCTGGGGTGTGTGGGGTCCTTGATGATGCTGCGGGCCTTCCTCAGGCACTGTTTCGAGTAGATGTCCTGGCTGTGATGCAACCGGTCAGGACACTCTCGCTGGTGCAGCGGTAGTATTTGGGGAGGACCCGAGGTGGCATAGTATGCTGCATCATCTAGATATGTGTGCAACAAAAGTTCAACATTCACCTTCTGCTACCATTTCTGTCAACCCGTTTACGCTTACAGTGTGACGCACACGTTCGATAAATCAAACGTATGCGCCACACAGAACGCACTGCAACTGCCTCTGCAACGCAATGCTGCAAGGCAAACGCAGCATGTACTTCTGGTGTGACCAAAACGCAAAGACACAGTCGGTGTGTTCGAAGCGTTAGGAAGTAGAGACACTGTTGCACCCTCTTGACAAGAGTGGTGGTGTTGTTGGTCCATGTCAAGTCCTCGGTGATGTGGACGCCAAGGAATATAAAGCTGCTGACTCTTTCTACTGCAGTCCCGTTGATGTGGATCAGGGCATGTTCCCCCCTCTGCTTCCTGAAGTCAACAATCAACTCCTTTATTTTGTTGACGTTGAGGGAGAGGTTGTTTTTCCTGGCACCACAATGCCAATTCACTTACCTCCTGCTTATAGGCTGACTCGTCATTGTTGGTTATCAGGCCTACAACCGTGGTGTCGTCAGCAAACTTCAGGATGGAGTTGGTGTCGTGCAAAGCCACGCAGTTGTGGTCAAAGAGGGAGTACAGCAGAGGGTTGAGGACACACCCCGGTTAACCAGGGGGCTCTGAGGTACCGGAAGAAAAAAGTGACAAACACAACATAGCAGCGCAGCAAACAGAGTAAACAGCCATGTAGCCTACTATCTATGGTGGTGAAATGGACAGCACTCTCCAAGGTGCTGATTAATTCAAAGCATTTTAGACGTCACTGCAGAACATATACGGTAGTATGCCCACATACTCAAGTATAGCTGGGGGGCTTACACAAGTCCGAATTTCTTATAGCCTAATTTTCAAGACATCAATGTACAGCAACATTTTTTGATTTTCACTGCAGAACACCTACCATATGCATATGCACACATACTCAGCTGTGGGGCTTACAAGACCCGGATTTCATATCATTTTCAAGATATCAATGTAGCAGTAGAACAAATATCACAATATTGGAATATAACTTCAAATACAATAAATCAATGTAGTCTACAGCAGAACACACATATGAGGATATATAGGCTCCTGCCTATGTGATAATATGAAGCGCATGTTCAGATTGACTCCACAGTACAGAACACGTTTGTAAAGGAAAGATATGTTCCTACCTTTGTTTTCAAAAACTCTAACAATGACTCTCCTCATGTCAAGTCCATTTAACTCCTGAGAGTCAATTTCTTGCTCAAAGCGGGCCTTTGGCTGTGACATTTAGCCTCCTTGTAAGCAGTAGCGGTGGGTGGGTAAAATCACTGGGGAAGCCAAGCCCCACCCCCCCCCATGTGTTGTGATAATTGTGTTGTTTGCTCTATAACCTCTTAATTCATATGCCTTGCGACCGTGATATATAGGCCTAAAGGCCGAGACAATACGAAGACACAGTGGCAGAATAAATTCAACCATACCTTTTTGTTTTATCATAAAACTAGATAGCAACCTCTGTCCAGTGAAGTCCACAAAGCATATTGCATGTACAGTAACAGACAGTTACATGACCTACAGCATGGTCAGGCAAGTTAATGTTCCGACATTTTCGGACCACTAAACAACTAATGATTTAGAACCACAGAGAGTTACTGCAAGTCGCAAAGAAAACAGGAGCTGCCTCCACTATTCCAGCACCATTTCAACTTCAACATCATCCAATCACCTCTGCTTACTCTAATACAGTGACAACTAAAAAGATACCAAAAACAATTTAGTCCAATCAACGTAAGCTAAATATGATGTGGCTGTCAATGATTCAGATTTCTGTGTGCGTGTGTGTGCATGCTCGTTCGAGCAAGTAGAAAAACATGTTGACTCACCCTACTTGTAGAGAAACGCCAGTGCCATCCTCCTCTCTTTCATGTTGATGAAGCAGTCTATCACTCTGTCATACAGTACACACTTTTTTTGTTGTTGTCCTAGGCTACCTGGCTAAAATGCTTGCTCACTAGACTAACTTCTATTCATGGGCAACGTTAGCTAGTTAACATTAGCCTTCTACATCTAGCTACATATTGAACTTCCATCATTTCAGGCCAGGGGCACAACAATGTATGAATTAATGGTTATATCAGAATCGCCGTTATGATCATTGGCAAATTTGTTTTACTTTTTTTGTCAAGGGAGGCCAGATTCTCGCTGGTTTCCCTTGCATTCAATGCTACGGGCGGCAACAATGTCATACTCGTTTGGACCAGACAGCATCAGATAGATGGCCTACACGTAGAGAGACAGAGGGATGCTGTTTTGCTTGCTCGGATGCTTTCTCTGGTGAGATACATTCAGCCTCTTGCGAATTGAAGGAAAATTATGAAACGCAGAGAGATGAAAGAGAAATTATTGTTATTTGTATTTCTTTTTTATTGGTATTTTTTCGGGGGAAGCCTGGCTTCCCTTGACATCCATGAATACACGTCACTGCTTGTGAGGATGTTCAGAAGAAGGGCTGCAGTGTCAATGTATTTTGTTGTTGTTGTGTTAATTATAACCTTAGTGTCCTCTTTAGTCTTGTCTACAATGCTTGCTGACACTAAATGTGCCTTGGTTTGGGCATGTTCAATAACCTTTTTTCTGAGGGCTTTTTTTTACGTTGGAGGCAGAGTGCGTTACTCTTTTGCTAGTTTAATCCCTCCAGTCTAGACCAATGCTCCCTACCTTTTTGCATGTTGCACAGCCCAGCCTTAAATTTTGCATGACAAGCTAGGTGTTATATGTTTGCTTGTTCTTGAACTGAGCCTCCATCCAAATTGCACCTGCTCCGAGCACTTCGTCGGTGGATGCACTGTCGTCGTACCCCCCCGGCAACCCCCCTCTCCCGCCGAGTCTTGACTCGCTAGTAGGCCGTTTAAGGTTTGATTCAGCATCTTTCTCTGAATTTCTGGACTTGAAAAACGTCATCTAACTCTATTGCCATTTCTTATACAATGAACAAAAATATAAATGCAACATGCAACAATTTCAAAGATTTTACTGAGCTATGATTCATATAAGGGAATCAATCAATTGAAATAAATTCATTAGGCCCTAATTTATGGATTTCACATGACTGGGAATACAGATATGCATCTGTTGGTCACAGATACCTTAAAGAAAAGGTGGGCCGTGGATCAGAAAACCAGTCAGTATCTGGTGTGACCAACATTTGCCTCATGCAGCGCCACACATCTCCTTCGCATAGAGTTGATCAGGCTGTTGCTTGTGGCCTGTGGAATGTTGTCCCACTCCTCTTCAATGGCTGTGCAAAGTTGCTGGATATAATGGCGGAAACTGGAACACGCTGTCGTACACGTCGATCCAGAGCATGCCAAATATGCTCAATGGGTGACATGTCTTGTGAATATGCAGGCCATGGAAGAACTGGGACATTTTCAACTTCCAGGAATTGTGTGCAGATCCTTGCGACATGGGGTCGTGCATTATCATGCTGAAACATGACGTGATGGCGGCGGATAAATGGCACGACAATGGGCATTAGGATCTAGTCACGGTATCTCTGTGCATTCAAATTGCCATCGATAAAATACAATTGTATTCGTTGTCCGTAGTTTATGCCTGCCCATACCATAACCCCATCGCCACCATGTGGCACTTTGTTCACAACATTGACATCAGCAGACCGCTCGCCCACAGGACGCTATACATCCTGTTTGACATCTAAAATGTATGTCAATTGTAAAGTATTTTGTCTGTAATGTCTTTTCCGTTATGTGTCGAACCCCAGTAAGACTACCTGTCACCATTGGCGTCGGTTAATGGGGATCAAATAAAAAATCTGCCCGGTACAGTCTAAACCGGGATTCACCCATGAAAAGCACACTTCTCCAGCGTGCCAGTGGCCATTGAAGGTGAGTATTTTCCCACTGAAGTTGATTGCGACGCCGAACTGCAGTCAGGTCAAGACCCTGGTGTGGACGACGAGCACGCAGATGAGCTTCCCTGAGACGGTTTCTGACAGTTTGTGCCCAAACCACAGTTTCATCAGCTGTCCGGGTCGCTGGTCTAAGACCATCCCGCAGGTGAAGAAACCGGATGTGGAGGTCCTGGGCTGGCGTGGTTACACGTGTTCTGCGGGTGTGGGGCCGGTTGGACGTACTGCCAAATACTCTAAAACGACGTTGGAGGCGGCTTATGGTAGAGAAATGAACATTCAATTCTCTGGCAACAGCTCCAGTGGACATTGCTGCAGTCAGCATGCCAATTGCACGCTCCCTCAAAACTTGAGACATCTGTGGCATTGTGTTGTGTGACAACACTGCACATTTTAGAGTGGCCTTTTATTGTCCCCAGCACAAGGTGCACCTGTTTAATGATCATGCTGTTAATTCAGCTTCTTGATATGCCACACCTGTCTGGTGGATGGATTATCTTGGCAAAGGAGAAACTAACTAACAGGGATGTAAACTAATTTGTGCACAAAATTGAGAGAAATAAGCTTATTGTGCAAATGGGACATTTCTGGGATCTTTGATTTCAGCTCATGAAACATGGGACCACCACATTACATGTTGCGTTTATATTTTTGTTCGGTATAAATTTTTTATTTGGCTTTACCAGGTTTTAAATTCAGTAGGGAGATTGCTAGCCTAGGCTACATGATGTGTGTCAAGATCAGTTACTTACCCAACCGGCCCTCACCACATCCTATATGTACAAATAAGAGAGCAGGTCTGGAAGGATAGGATGATTACACAGTAGGATCCCCGCGCTTTTACGTGATGATTTTTCTGGGAGGCGGGAGAAAAATCAAGGAGGCAGGCAACTTGATTTAACTCTGATCACTTTTAATAGAATGTTTACAGTGCAAACATTGAAACAATTAATAAATCATGCCGCGAGAGGTACCGTACTGAACAGAGTGAAATCTGAGAGGTGCCGAATCCTGTTAATTTAAGCACTGTTGTTCCCGATCCTCACAGCCTGTGGTCTGCCCGTCAGGAAGTCCAGAATCTAGTTGCAGAGGGTGGTGTCCAGACCCAGGGCTCTGATCTTGGTCAATCTGGGAGGGAACAATAATGTTGAATGCTGAACTGTAGTCAATGAACAGCATTCTCACATAGGTGTTCCTCTTGTCCAAATGTGTAAGGGTTGTGTGAATAGCGATGGAAATGGCATCTTCTGTGGATCTGTTAGAGCGGTAGGCAAATTGGAGTGAGTCCAGTGTGCCTGGCATGCTGGCCTTGATGTGGCCCATGACCAGCCTCTCGAAGCGTCATCTTGTTTTTCTTGGGCACTGGGATGATGTATGTGTGTTTGTGTGTGTGCTTGATCGCTGAAGCCAGGGTTGGCATTGTAGCTGGGTCTGTGGTGCCTCCATCTCTCACAACGTTCACTCCTGGGGCTGCCTTCTCTCTGTGGGAGTTATCCGTAACTCTTCTTGGGGCATTAATTTGTTATAGAACACTCTGTGAGGAGGACAAGGGGTTGTACTTCAATCAAGTGGAAGGATTGATGAGCTGCCCCTGAACTACAAAGGTGAAGGGTCAAGTATCATGAACAGGCATGGAGTTTCAGGCATAGAAAATTCACATTACTCTGTTACTGGCACAGCCTGGTCAGTTCAGTCTTTATAAATATCACAAGATGCCTCAACTCAAGTTGATTGGGTGAACCTTGGAAGACCTCTTGTCCATCTAACTTCCCAGGACTTGTCTCCAACAGAAAGTGATTCCTTCAAATCATATTATGTCATCTAATCCAAGAGGTGAATTACAGAGTGAGTTTCCAGAGCACAGAAAACATTCTCAGTGTTGTGTGTGTATACAGTTCGGTAGCCTGGTCCCATCTGTATGCTCTTCTTTAGCCAACTATTCTGACAACAATTGCATGCATGCCACCAATGTTCAGAGGAGCTGGTTAAAACACATACAGATCTGGGATCAGGATAATGGGCCACAGCCCTGACTCATCAGTCATCATCAGACAGAGCATACTGTAGTTTATCATCTAACCTGACCTAGATCTAGTCCCCAAAATCTGTATGTAAACATCTCTCTCATTTGGTGACGTACTCTTAAGATCCTCATGATTCATACCAAAGAATGGTCTGAATATACATACCAGATCATTCTAAACATTTGAAACATTCTATGAATTTATGGTTAAGAATGTGTATTTGCATACATACTGTATGTACATGTGTTGGTATGTGTCTCCAAATCATAAAACCATAAAACATCCAATGATTTAGAAAAAGCACAAAAGCTGGTGTCTGAATGTTGACAGCCAAGCTGCCTTATTACACACACATCCCTGTCCTTAATTTGATCCAGCTGTAATTCCTGATTGCAGGGCAGGCAGCATACCAGGAAGAGCAGTCATCAGCAGCACCGACGGTAGGCAGAAGGCACTAACCGTCAACACATCACTGTGGATAGAGAACCTTTTTGCTCAGCTCAGTCCAACCACAGGGAACACACAGGTATTGTAGGTACTGTAGGTAGACCTCAGAACACTGAGGGATGTGAAACGGTTTAACTCTACTCAGAAACCCAAGGTTACCTCAGTAACACTTCGTTCTCTGGGTTGGTTTGTGTGTGTGTGTGTGTGTGCGTCTGCGTGTGTGTGTGTGTGTGTGTGTGTGTGTGTTAATCACTCTGTTAGAGGCTGGGGAGCCGAGGCTCTGTATCTCTACCCCCTTGGGCTCCATGATAAAATATGCAGCAAGAAACTTGCATGCTGCTCTCGTAGGCCTACTTAGGCTTTGCTTCATTGTTAAGTGAATATTAAAGCAAAATACAACTGTGAAAACAGAAAAAATATGTTAATGTGTGTTGGGTACTGTACTGTCTGAGTTGAAAAGTCCAACAACAATTGCTCACACAATCGGTTAATGTGTAAGACATCAGAGTGAACCGTGCCACGACAGTACACAGTGATTTATTCCAGCCCTGCCCCCTATTGCCCCCAAGGGAAAGGGGAAGGAAAGGGAATACCCAGTCAGTTGCACAACTAAATGCATTCAACTGAAATGTGTTTTCCACATTTAACCCAACCCCTGTGAATCAGAGAGGTGCTGGGGGCTGCTTTAATTCCACTTCATCGGCGCCTGGAGAGCAGTTGTTGTTGGGGAGCAGCCCTTGAGCAACTGCCTTGCTCAACGGCAGAGCGTCAGATTTCTCCCTATTTTTAGTTTTTTCTATTATATTCCTAGTATTTTATTGCAATTAAATAACAAGGCCTACACAGCAAATAATAGGAATAATAAATAATGATGTATTTAATTAGAATTAATTGTCCATGTAATAATAATCAGCTGCTATCTAATTCTGTCCTCCTGTCCATATTATATGGGCCATTAGCCATAATTGTAGCCATTGTAGCCACGGAAGTTCAAGGCAGACCGGGGTACTGCAGGAATTGTTTTCAGAAAACAAGATCCCCCATTATAGTGGATGGAAAAATGTCAATCTTGGTGGTTAATCTTCGTGTAAGTAAAAAAATGTTTTGAAGTCAATCATGTTACCAATAATTGCTTCTAATACACCAGATGTATGCCCTTGACTGGTTATTTTAAAATCGCACACAGACAAAGTTATGAGGATCAACTTAAACAGGGAGCACCCGTGGTAAGGACTAATCGATGTTGGTCTGACCAATCAGAATCTATGCTTTAAGATTGTTTTGATCACACAGACTGGGAAATGTTCAGGGTCGCCTCTGAGAATAGTATTGACGTATGCACTGACTCGGTGACTGGGTTCATCAGGAAGTACACAGAAGATGTTGTTCCCACTGTGACGATTAGAATTTATCCAAACCAAAAACCGTGGATAGATGGCAGCATTCGTGCAAAACTGAAAGTGCGAACCATCGCATTTAACTATGGAAAGGTGACTGGGAACATGAACGTGTACAAACAGACCAGCTATGACCTCTGTAAGGTCATCAAAGAGGCAAAATGACAGTACAGGGAAAAATTGGAGTCGCAATTCAACGGCTCAGATATGAGACGTATGTGGAAGGGACTCTAGACAATCACAGATTATAAAGGGAAAGCCAGCCACATCGCGGACACCGATTCCTCGCTCCTGGATAAGCTAAACATTTTCTTCGACTGCTTCGAGGAAAACAACATTGAGCCACCGACGCAGGCCCCTTCCGCTCACGAGGACTGTGTGCTCTCGTTCTCCGTGCTCTCGTTCTCCGTGTCCGACGTGAGTAAGTCATTTAAGCGTGTTAACCCTCGCAAGGCTGCCGGCCCAGACGGCATCCCAAGCCGCGTCCTCAGAGCATGTGCAAACCAGCTGGCTGGAGTGTTTACGGACATATTCAATCTGTCAGTCTGTCTCCCAGTCTGTTGTCCCCACTTGCTTCAAGATGTCCTCAATTGCTCCAGTACCCAAGAAGTGAAGGTAACTGAACTAAATGACTATCGCCCCGTAGCACTCACTTCTGTCATCATGAAGTGCTTTAAGAGGGTAGTTAAGGACCATGTCACCTCCACCTAACCCGACACCCTAGACCCACTACAATTTGCATACTGCCCCAACAGATCCACGGATGACGCAATCGCCATTGCACTGCACACAGCCCAATCCCACCTGGACAAGATAAATACCTATGTAATTTTACATTTTAAGTCATTTAGCAGAGCGACTTACAAATTGGTGCATTCAATTTAGGATAGCCAGTGGGACAACCACCCCCTTTTTTTATGGGGGGGGGTGGTAGAAGGATTACTGTTATACTATTCCAGGTATTCCATAAAGAGGTAGGGTTTCAAGTGTCTCCGGAAGGTGGTCAGTGACTCCGCTGTCCTGGCGTCGTGGGGGAGCTTGTTCCACCACTGGGGTGCCAGAGCAGCAAATAGCTTTGACTGGGCTGAGCGGGAACTGTGCTTCTGTAGAGGTAGGGGGGGCCAGCAGGCCAGAGGTGGATGAACGTAGTGTCCTCGTTTGGGTGTAGGGTCTGATCAGAGCCTGAAGGTAAGGAGGTGCCGTTCCCCTCACAGCTCCGTAGGCAAGCACCATGGTTTTGTAGTAGATGCAAGCTTCAACTGGAAGCCAGTGGAGTGTACGGAGGAGCGGGGTGACATGAGAGAACTTGGGAAGGTTGAACACCAGACGGGCTGCAGCGTTCTGTATAAGTTGTAGGGGTTTAATGGCACAGGTAGGGAGCCCAGCCAACAGCGAGTTGCAGTAATCCAGACGGGAGATGACAAGTGCCTGGATTAGGACCTGTGCCGCTTTCTGTGTAAGGTAGGGTCGTACTCTGCAAATGTTGTAGAGCATGAACCTGCAGGATCGGGTCACCGCTTTGATGTTAGTGGAGAACGACAGGGTGTTGTCCAGGGTCACGCCAAGTTTCTGTTCATCGACTACAGCTCAGTCTTCAACACCATAGTGCCCTCCAAGCTCATCACTAAGCTCAGGGCCCTGGGTCTGAACCCCTCCCTGTGCAACTGGGTCCTGGACTTCCTGACGGGCTGACCCCAAGTGGTGAAGGTAGGAAACAACACCTCAGCCACGTTGACCCCACAGGGGTGCGTGCTCAGCCACCTCCTGTACTCCCTGTTCACCCATGACTGCATGGCGACACACATCTCCAACTCAATCATCAAGTTTGCTGACGACACAACAGCGGTAGGCCTGATTACCAACAATGACGAGACCGCCTACAGGGAGGAGGTGAGAGCCCTGGCGGAGGGGTGCCAGGAATATAACTTCTTCATAAAACGTCAACAAAACAAAGGAGCTGATCGTGGATTACAGGAGACAGCAGAGAGAGCATGCCCCCAATCCACATTGGTGGGGCCGCAGAGGAGAGGGTCAAAAGCTTCAAGTTCCTCGGTGTGCACATCACTGTCGACCTGAAATGGTCCCTTCACACTGACAGGAGGCTGAAGAAATGTGGCTTGGCCCCTAAGACCCTCACAAACTTCTACAGATGCACCATTGAGAGCATCCTGTCAGGCTCTATCACCGGCTGGTACGGCAATTGCGCCAGCCGCAACCGCAGGGCTCTCCAGAGGGTGGTGCGGTCAGCCCGACGCATCATCGAGGGCATACTGCCTGCCCTCCAGGACATCTACAGCACCCGGTGTCACAGGAAGGCCAAGAATATCATCAAGAACCTCAGCCACCCGAGCCACGGCCTGTTCACCCCGCTACCATCTATATAGAACAAGGGTGTCAAACTCATTCCATGGAGGGCCTAGTGTCTGCAGGTTTTTTTTATTTATTTCTTTCAGTTAAGACCTAGACAACCAGGCGAGGGGAGTTCTTTCCTAATAAGTGACCTTAATTCATCAATCAAGTACAAGGGAGGAGCTAAAACCCTCAGAAACTTGACCCTCCATGGAATGAGTTTGATACATATGATTTAGAAGTACAGGTGCATCAAAGCTGGGACTGAGAGACTGATAAACAGCTTCTATCTCCAGGCCATCAGACTGTTAAACAGTCACCACTAGCCGGTCTCCGCCCAGTACCCTACCTTAGTCACTGTTACTAGCCGGCTACCACCCGGTACTCTACCCTGCACCGAGATTGCATTGCTCTATGTATATAGAGTCATTGAACACTGGTCACTTTAATAAAGTTTACAAACTGTTTTACCCACTTCATATGTATATACTGTATTTTAGTCATGGCTAATCCTATATAACTACTGCTGTACACACCTTTTCTATTCATATACTGTCCATACTGTCTGTACGCACCATTATATACACTGAATACACAAAACATTAAGAACACCTGCTCTTTCATGACAGATTGACCAGGTTAAAGCTATGATCCCTTATTGATTTCACTAGTTAAATCCACAATCAGTGTAAATGAAGGGGAGGAGACAGGTTAAAGAAGGATTTCTAAGTCTTGAGACAATTGAGACATGGATTATGTATGTGTGCCATTCATAGGGTGAATGGGCAAGACAAAAGTGCCTTTGAACTGGGTATGGTAGTAGGTGCCAGGCGCACCGGTTTGTGTCATAAACTGCAACGCTGCTGGGTTTTTTCACGCTCAACAGTTTCCCATGTGTATCAAGAATGGTCCACCATCCAAAGGACATCCAGCCAACTTGACACAACTATAGGAAACATTGGAGTCAACAGGGCCAGCATCCCTGTGGAAAGCTTTCGACACCTTGTGGAGTCCATGCCACGACGATTAAGGCTGTTCTGAGGGCGAAAGGGGTGGGTGCAACACAATATTAGGAAGGTGTTCCTAATGTTTGGTATAGTCAGTGTATAGCCTATTTATTTATATTCTGGACTCTGACATTGCTCATTCTGATATTTCTTTATTTCTTTATTTTTACTTTTGGATTATGTGCGTATTGTTGTCTAGGTATTATTACTGCACTGTTGGAGCTAGAAACAAAAGCATTTCGCTGCACCCGTGATAACATCTGCAAATCTGTGTCAATAAACTTTGATGTGATTTGATTTGTCCAGTCATATATATATATATATATATATATATATCATTGGGCCTAGGCCTACTGCACCATAGGATCATCTACTACTTATCCTCATGATAATGCTATGTTCACTTGCTAGTCTGAACTATGAAACTCCGAATTTTCCGACTTGATAACTGGTGGAACGCGGCATGTGTACAACCAGTCGGAAATGTCCGGGTTTCCAAGTCGGAAATGTCCGGGTTTCCTAATTCAGACTAGTACATGAATGCAGCATCAATAACTAGCATCAATTTGGCAACCTGCGCTTTCTGTCTCTGCTCCGTTTTGCACGGGTCCACTTCGATTCATTCCAGCATAAGCACAGATAAAACAATGAGCCAGATATTTTACCGGATGTATAAATGTGAAGCATCCGTTTGGTGTTTCCACTCACTACCAAATATGGTGATGATAGGAAGCCCATTGGCCGGCAGCGGGAGATTTTGGCCAAAATTCTGCTAATTTTCTCATCGATTAAACATTTGAACTCCATACAGTTTTCTGTTTCCAAAACCAGGATCTGTAACAAACAGAGTGGACTGCGTTTTGTAGACTACCCTTTGTCAAGGTAAAAAAAAAAAATCGTTGTTTAAAAGGAGTGCAAGGTTCGAATATAGTTACTGCACATGCGCACTTCACATAGTAGGCGTTCCCTACCAGAAATATGTAAATAAATACTAGAACGCGCCAATAGGATCTCACCAGTTCGTGCTTGCCTCTACAAACGTCCTTGCATGTTCTGCCCACTATGATTCATTTGCTCCCGTTTCAAACGACAGGCTCTTGTCTATCTTGGGTTAGTTATAAGAGTCTTCGGTATAAACATAGGCGGACTGGATCGTACCATTCTCTCAAAAAAAAATTCATTTCGCTTCTTTTGACGTATTTTCATTTATTTTCATTATAAAGATAGTACATTTTTGTGTTATAAATGTTGCGTAAGATAACCGTTTAATGCTCTCAAGATGATCTAGTCGTGCATTTCAAAAGTGCGCACTCCCCCGTTACGTGTTTGGTTTAGTCCCACAGACTGCCATGTTGGATTGAGCCAAAGATATCCAGCTGCTCGCGCTGGAGTTCCGATGAAAGTTAGGATCTATCATCTTCAAGACGTTGCAGGAATGTTCTCATAATTTGGATAAAAGAAGGACCTTGAGTTGTGTTTGGAACCAACGGAGATATTAGCATACTAAAGCTGTTTCTATCGGGTCGTGAATAGACGTGCATCGATGTGAGGGTCCGGTTGCAGGCCACCGGAGATCAATGACTGTTTGTTTGGGTTTCATACACCGACGAATCGGAATCAAAACACACCTTTTGGTTGATTGTCAATAATGAGTGGCCATCTGCCGCAACGGCGGCCCGCTAACAGTGGATCCATACTGCTAACCCCACAAGAGAACGACTGTCTCTTCAATTACCTTGGCAGGAAATGCACCGTAAGTTTATCAGTTGTTATACTTTCTTGACTAATTGCTCGTGGATGATGTTTACCCGTTTCAGGATGAACTGAAACCTGTGTAATTGATGCCTCAATATGTTTGATATGATAACAACCGAAGGAAAACAACTCTCGCCTCTGGCACTGACGCTCCTTCCCTTTGCTTCTTTGGCTAGACCGGTGGAACAGGGTTAGGGAAAAGGGAATGTTGATATCCAGGGACACTGTGACATTTGGGCGGTAGAAAGTTTCAGTCAAGCCCCGAGGCCTCGGGTGTTCCTTGACACACCTGCATAACATGGAAACACCCAGAAGAGCCAAACTACTGTTAGCAAGAATGTGTTGTTCGGTTTTGTTGGCCTAGACCAGGGCCAGTGTTTGGATCTGGTAAACTCCTCAACCTGGCCACGAATTATTATTCCAACTAACATTGCATAATGCCTTGGCTGCTCTCCGAAGTAGCCTGTGTGTTCAGAACAACTTGTCTGGCATGCTACCACACTTGGCATACATTGTTATGTTGTCCACACAATGCTTTCTCATAGGCAATCACACAAATAAATTCAGTTGATTGTTCTCCTCGGTTTTTGAGATGTAGCAATCAGTGAAGAATGTGACCAATGTAGCATTACAATGTATCTCTGTGGCAAATTAACTCTGATGGGCAGGGGCGCTATTTAATTTGACGGCCTGAAAATTATATTATATAACGCGTTTTGTTATCAGTTGACACTGCCAGGAAATTATATTTCAATAGAAACAGTGTCCTCTTGAAACATGATCTGCATTGATTGCACCCTTTAACCTCTGGTATTTAATTTGGTGTAATGTACAATAGAATTGTATTGCCCTACGCTTATGTCAACAAAATAGGTATACTGTATCTATTCACTGGTTTTACACCCAAGTGTGTCAACTTGATCTATGTCAGTAAACTACCCGGCTAGCCTTGGATGGTAGGCTCCTCTTCATCTGATGACAATTCAGAGAGAGAATGCACCCACCCCCCTTATTTCACTCTCCATAGAAGTATGTGCTACCTGTAAACACCAGTTTGGTTGATACAATTGGATGCCATTTAATGTTGTTAATCTGTTCATCAGGCATGTGGTTTAATCAGATTTCTCATGCATATGGGTCAGGTTGTGTTGCGTAATGTTTGAAACTAAGTTTGGCTTCTTGGCAAGTTGGCAGGTTTCTGGCCAGTGTGAAGTCGGATACTACTCGCACACGTTCCCTACAGTGGTTGAGGCTACAGTTTCTCTAGAGTAGACAAGTTGATAGTTTTGTCTCGGTAGTAACTTTCCCATACCACATTACCACACCCGTTGTTACTTCCCCAAATCACCTGGCTTTGAGTCATGTCACCTTTGTCATATTCACGAAGTAGGCTAAGATGGTGTTAAGGAAGTAGACTTATCTTACTTCCTCTTTCTCACGTGGTGGGCCAGAAGAGTACCGCCTCCTACCTCTCAGTCACAGTCAGACCTGTCCCAGGTGTGTCTCTGCACCTGTGTTGAACACCTGTATAAACAGCCAATTATGTTGTTCCAGAGACATCCAGGCCATGTCACTCAGCATGTGACACAGCCTAGGCAGTTGCGAGGAACATTTCTGCCTCTCTCTCCTCATGAAAAAAATATTGTTAAAATCTACGAGGAGTGAGTGATTGCTTGTTATGTAATGGTCTCATATAGCTAGAGAAGAAAATGTAGTAATTCATCATCACTGCTGCTGTCTTTTCTCTTCCTTCACAGAGAACTCAAGCCCCTGGCTTCTGTGTTTAACCTTTTGTTTATTCCAGTTGTTGAAGGCCAGTAATGTTATGCTAGCTGTTAGTCAGAAGCTAAGGTCTCTAATAGCCTGTTGAGCCGTCAGTGGATCTCAGCTCAGGGTCTCTCTCTGTGTCTCTCTCTTTCTCTCTCTCTCTCCTCTCTTTCTCCTCAATTTCTCTCTCTCTCTCCTCTCTTTCAGTCATTCATACATACAAACAGTGAGCAGCACACTCTGAAACGCAGGCCCTGCCAAATGATGAATCACACATGTGAGAGGTCCAACCTGTGCTGCTGTGGTTTCACTGACATTCAACTAATCGATATTCCTGCTGCTTCACTTTTTACTATCAGCACCTGGCTAGAGGTGGAAGCTATCCAATTCATGTTCTGTGTGTGTGAGTGAGACCGAGACGCAGAGACTGCCTGATCAGCAGTCCTCTCCAGCAGGAAGTGCGGTGGTCGACCTCCTCCAGTGTTTTGTGCTGGAGTGGCAAAAACGTGCCCTTTGATCTTAACCTCATTCTCTCCTTCCCAACCTCTTCCCTGTTCCCTCTCTTTCCCCACCTCGGCCTCCCCTTACCACCCCTACTCTGGGCCTCCCAATACCAGTCTCTGTATTTCCTACTACTCTCCAGTCTTTACTACTTTCCAACTCCACTCTGACTCCCCCCCTCCTTCCCAACCCCAGCTATTCCTACCCAATCCCAATTTTTAGGCTACATGGGAAATACTGTCAGGACATGGATGAATGATGCACAGTTACAGTACATTCGTCATCCTGTTTGTTTGTTTCCACTGTGAGCTCTCTACAGTCCTGCTGGCTATAGTGTGTAGTAGCACCAGCAGCCTGGAGAGTGGTGCCGTGGCGATGTCACTGGGACTGGGTGCTTCCTGTGGCCAGCGGGGTTGTTTCAGGCTGCCACTGGTGATCAGAGCTGGAGAGGCTGATCGATGATACAGTTCAGCTCTCTGTGACCTCACTGCCTTAGCCCTGTTGTGAGCACAGCCAGCTAGATGAGCACAGACAGATATTGCTTTCTTTGAAATGTAGGCTAGGCTAGAAAGCTTCATGTCTCCAGACACTGCACAGCCCTTATCCATCTGTGTGTAGTTAGCTACTAGGCCTTCTAGTAAACTTGGTTTACCACTTTCTGCTCTGGTCTGCCTTTCATCTGCAGGGTAATGGGCCTGAACCCCTTTGCGAGGAGGCTAGTAAACTTGGGGAAGAACCTGGGTTCGGTTTCCCAAAAGCATTTTAAGGCTAAGTTCATCATTAGAACCTTCGTAGGAGCATCGGAAAATCTCTGTGCTGTTTCCCAAAACCATTGTTACTAAAGTTGCTCTTGAAAACCCTCGTTATTTACCGACTGCCTCAGACCACTCGTAAAACAGTGAAGTGTGTCGTTAGCTGCTTTTTTACCCTTCTGAGTCACTTTATTCACAGAAAATCTCTGCTAAACATAGAATGAAGATGTTTATCTGTCTGACTGTGACCAACCATAACTTCAGAACAAAGTGGACTACAAATAGGCCTACAAACTTGCCAAAATCTTTGCAATTGTTACAAACAAGTGAAGGATAAAAAGCTTTAAATTAAACCGAAGATGACTGCATTAAAATATACTTTTGGTCATGTAGTGTATGTTCGTCGAACATCTCATTCCAAAATCATGAACATTAATATGGAGGTGGTCGCCCCTTTGCTGCTATAACAGCCTCCACTCTTCTGGGAAGATGTTGGAACATTACTGCTGGAAATTGCTTCCATTCAGCAACGAGCATTAGTGAGGTCGGGCACTGATGTTGGGTGATTGGGCTTGGCTCGAGTCGGTGTTCTAATTCATCCCAGAGGTGTTCGATGGGTTCGAGGTCAGGGCTCTGTGCAGGCCAGTCAAGTTCTTCCACACCGATCTCGACAAACCATTTCTGTATGACCTCACTTTGTGCACGAGGGCATTGTCAACCTGAAACAGGAAAGGGCCTTCCCCAAACTGTTGCCACAAAGTTGGTAGCACATAATTGTTTAGAATGTCATTGTATTGTGTAGCGTTAAGATTTCCCTTCACTGGAACTAAGGGGCCTAGCCCAAACCATGAAAAACAGCCCCAGACCATTATTCCTCCTCCACTTAACTTTACAGTTGGCACTATGCATTGGGGCAGGTAGTGTTCTCCTGGCATCCGCCTAACCCAGATTAGTCCAATGGTGGCGAGCTTTACACCACTCCAGCCAACGCTTTACATTGCGCATGGTGATCTTAAGCTTGTGTATGGCTGCTCGGCCATGAAAACCCATTTCATGAAACTCCCGACAAATAGTTATTGTGCTGACGTTGTTTCCAGAGGCAGTTTGGATCTCTGTAGTGAGTGTTGCAACCGATGAGACACGATTTTACGCGCTACGTGCTTCAGCACTTGGCTGTCCCGTTCTGTAAACTTGTGTGGCCTACCACTTTGCGGCTGAGCCATTGTTGCTCCTAGACATTTCCACTTCACAATAACAGCACGTATAGTTGACCGGTGCAGCTCTAGCAGGGCAGAAATTTGACAAACTGACTTGTTGGAAAGGTGGCATCCTATGACGGTGGAGATTGCATGGCTGTGTGCTCGATTTTATACACCTGTCAGCAATGGGTGTGGCTAAAATAGCAAAATCCATTAATTTGAATATATAGTGTAAATAGGCAACGTGTGTATATATATTTTAATCATATTGAAATACATTTTCAGTCAAATTTTATTTGTCACATGCTTCGTAAACAACAATGCAGAGTTGAAGATAAAATAACAATTGTGACATGAGGAATAAATACACAGTGAATAACAATAAAGAGTAAACAAATAACATGGCTATATACAGGGACTATCAGTACCTAGTCGAATGCAGGGGTACGAGGTAATTGAGGTTGCTATGTACATTAAGGGCCTTCAGAAAGTATTCACACCCTTTGACATTTTCCACATTTTGTTACAGCCTGAATTTAAAATGGATTAGGACTAAATTTAGTTTTTTTTTTATCACTGGCCTACACACAATAACCCATAATGTCAAAGTGAAATTATGTTTTAAAATGTCTAAGTTTTCTACCCCTTTGTTATGCCAAGCCAAAATAAGTACAGGAGTAAACATTTGCTTAACAAGTCTCGTAATAAGTTGAATGGACTCACTGTGTGCAATAATAGTGTTTAACATGATTTTTGAATGATTACCTCATCTCTGTATGCCACACATACACTTATCTGTAAGGTCCCTCAGTCTAGCAGTGAATTACAAACACAGATTCAACCACAAAGACCAGAGAGGTTTTCCAATGCCTTGCAAAGAAGGGCACCTATTGGTAGATGGGTAAATAGAAAGAAGCAGACATTGAATATCCCTTTGAGCATGGTGAAGTTATTAATTACACTTTGGATGGTGTATCAATACAACCAGTCACTACAAAGATTCAGGCGTCCTTCCTATCTCAGTTGCCTGAGAGGAAAGAAACCGCTCAGGGATTTCACCATGAGGCCAATGGTGACTTTAAAACGGGTACAGTGTTTAATGGCTGTGTTAGGAGAAAACTGAGGATGGATCAACAACATTGAAGTTACTCCACAATAGTGACCTAATTGACAGAGTGAAAAGAAGGAAGCCTGTACAGAATCAAAAATATTCCAAAACATGCATCCTGTTTGAAACAAGTCAATAAAGTAATACTGCAAAAAATGTGGCAAAGCAATTAACTTTTTGTCCAGAATATATAATATATATGCCATTTAGCAGACGCTTTTATCCAAAGCGACTTAGTCATGTGTGCATACATTTTTACGTATGGGTGGTCCCGGGGATCGAACCCACTACCCTGGCGTTACAAGTGCATGCTCTACCAATTGAGCTACAGTGTTATGTTTGGGGCAAATCCAAAACAACACATTACTGAGTACCACTCTCCATATTTTCAAGCATAGTGATGGATGCATCGTTATGGGTATGCTTGTAATCGTTAAGGACTAGGGAGTTTTTTAGGATAAAGGGAAACGGAATAGAGCTAAGCACAGGCAAAATCCTAGAGAAAAACCTGTTCCAGTCTGCTTTCCACCAGACACTGGGAGATGAATTCACCTTTCAGCAGGACAATAACCTAAAACACAAGGCCAAATCTACACTGGAGCTGCTTACCAAGAAGACGATGAATGTTCCTGAGTGGCCGAGTTACAGTTTTGACTTAAATCTACTTGAGAATCTATGGCAAGACCTGAAAATGGTTGTCTAGCAATGATCAACAACGAATTTGACAGAGATTGAAGAATTTTGAAAATAATAATGGGCAAATGTTTCACAATCCAGGTGTGGAAAGCTCTTAGAGACTTTTACATTTACATCATTTAGCAGACGCTCTTATCCAGAGCGACTTACAAATTGGTGCATTCAACTTATGATAGCCAGTGGGACAACCACTTTTTCTTCTTCTTTTTTTATGGGGGGGGATTACTTTATACTATTCCAGGTATTCCGTAAAGAGGTAGGGTTTCAAGTATCTCCGGAAGGTGGTCAGTGACTCCGCTGTCCTAGCGTCGTGGGGGAGCTTGTTCCACCATTGGGGTGCCAGAGCAGCAAATAGCTTTGACTGGGCTGAGCGGGAACTGTGCTTCCGTAGAGGTAGGGGAGCTAGCAGGCCAGAGGTGGATGAACGTAGTGCCCTCGTTTGGGTGTAGGGTCTGATCAGAGCCTGAAGGTAAGGAGGTGCCGTTCCCCTCACAGCTCCGTAGGCAAGCACCATGGTTTTGTAGTAGATGCAAGCTTCAACTGGAAGCCAGTGGAGTGTTTGAGGAGCGGTGTGACATGCGAGAACATGGGAAGGTCGAACACTAGACGGGCTGCAGCATTCTGGATAAGTTGTAGGGGTTTAATGGCACAGGCAGGGAGCCCAGCCAACAGCGAGTTGCAGTAATCCAGACGGGAGATGACAAGTGCCTGGATTAGGACCTGTGCCGCTTTCTGTGTAAGGTAGGGTCGTACTCTGCGAATGTTGTAGAGCATGAACCTGCAGGATCGGGTCACTGCTTTGATGTTAGCGGAGAACGACAGGGTGTTGTCCAGGGTCACGCCAAGGTTCTTTGCACTCTGGGAGGAGGACACAATGGAGTTGTCAACCGTGATGGCGAGATCATGGAGCGGGCAGTCCTTCCCCGGGAGGAAGAGCAGCTCTGTCTTGCCTAGGTTCAGCTTGAGGTGGTGATCCGACATCCACACTGATATTTCTGCCAGACATGCAGAGATGCGATTCGCCACCTGGTTATCAGAAGGGGGAAAGTATAAAATTAATTGTGTGTCGTCTGCGTAGCAATGATGGGAGAGACCATGTGAGGATTTGACAGAGCCAAGTGACTTGGTGTATAGAGAAAATAGGAGAGGGCCTAGAACTGAGCCCTGGGGGACACCAGTGGTGAGAGCACGTGGTGCGGAGACAGATTCTCGCCACGCCACCTGGTAGGAGCGACCTGTCAGGTAGGACGCAATCCAAGAGTGAGCAGCGCCAGAGATGCCCAACTCGGAGTGGGTGGAGAGGAGGATCTGATGATTCACAGTATCAAAGGCAGCGGATAGGTCTAGAAGGATAAGAGCAGAGGAGAGAGAGTTAGCTTTAGCAGTGCGGAGAGCCTCCGTGACACAGAGAAGAGCAGTCTCAGTTGAATGACCAGTCTTGAAACCTGACTGGTTTGGATCAAGAAGGTCATTCTGAGAGGGATAGCAGGAGAGTTGGCTAGAGACGGCACGTTCAAGAGTTTTGGAGAGAAAAGAAAGAAGGGATACTGGTCTGTAGTTGTTGACATCGGAGGGATCGAGTGTAGGTTTTTTGAGGAGGGGTGCAACTCTCGCTCTCTTGAAGACGGAAGGGACATGGCCAGCGGTCAAGGATGAGTTGATGAGCGAGGTGAGGTAAGGGAGAAGGTCTCCGGAAATGGTCTGGAGAAGAGAGGAGGGGATAGGGTCAAGCGGGCAGGTTGTTGGGCGGCCGGCCGTCACAAGTCGCAAGATTTCATCTGGAGAGAGAGGGGAGAAAGAAGTCAAAGCATAGGGTAGGGCAGTGTGAGCAGGACCAGCGGTGTCATTTGACTTAATAAATGAGGATCATCCACAGAGAGGGAGGAGGGAGGAGGAGGAGGATTCAGCAGGTAGGAGAAGGCGGCAAAGAGCTTCCTAGGGTTAGAGGCAGAGGCTTGAAATTTAGAGTGGTAGAAAGTGGCTTTAGCAGCGGAAACAGAGGAAGAGAATGTAGAGCGGAGGGAGTGAAAAGATGACAGGTTTTCCTCCATTTCCACTCGGCTGCCCGGAGCCCTCTTCTGTGAGCTCGCAATGAGTTGTCAAGCCACGGAGCAGGAGGGGAGGACCGAGCCGGCCGGGAGGATAGGGGACATAGAGAGTCAAAAGATGCAGAAAGGGAGGAGAGGAGGGTTGAGGAGGCAGAATCAGGAGATCAGAGGGAGAAGGATTTAGCAGAGGGAAGAGATGATAGGATGGAAGAGGAGAGAGTAGCGGGAGAGCGAAGGTTGCGACGGCACATTACCATCTGAGTAGGGGCAGAGTGAGTAGTGTTGGAGGAGAGTGAGAGAGAAAAGGATACAAAGTAGTGGTCAGAGACTTGGAGGGGAGTTGCAGTGAGATTAGTAGAAGAACAGCATCTAGTAAAGATGAGGTAAAGCGTATTGCCTGCCTTGTGAGTAGGGGGGGACGGTGAGAGGGTGAGGTCAAAAGAGGAAAGGAGTGGAAAGAAGGAGGCAGAGAGAAATGAGTCAAAGGCAGACGTAGGGAGGTTAAAGTCACCCAGAACTGTGAGGGGTGAGCCATCCTCAGGAAAGGAACTTATCAAGGCATCAAGCTCATTGATGAACTCTCCAAGGGAACCTGGAAGGCGATAAATGACAAGGATGTTAAGCTTGAATGGGCTAGTGACTGTGACGGCATGGAATTCAAATGAGGAGATAGACAGATGGGTCAGGGGAAAAAGAGAGAATGTCCACAGTAGGAGTAGCAGTGTTTTCTGTGGTAATCCATGTTTCCGTCAGCGCCAAGAAGTCGAGGTACTGGAGGGTAGCATAGGCTGAGATGCACTCTGCCTTGTTGGCTGCAGAACGGCAGTTCCAGAGGCTGCCAGAGACCTGGAACTCCATGTGGGTCGTGCGCGCAGGGACCACCAGATTAGTGGCAACAGCCACGTGGTGTGAAGCGTTTGTATGGCCTGTGCAGAGAGGAGAGAACAGGGATAGACAGACCCATAGTTGACAGGCTACAGAAAAAGGCTACAATAATGCAAAGGAGATCGGAATGAAATGAACTAAACATCTGGGAAAGCGAGAGAGCGGGGCCTCCCTCACGTACGTTTCACTGAAACACTCAAATATAACTCTCCCAACTTCCACTATAGAAATTATAATTGTTGTAAACTACAGCGGTTCAATGTTTTCTAGGAATAGACTCTAACTTAGTTTATTCAGCTAGCTAACTTGGTATAGTATTCTTCCGTGAAAACCGTCCAGGGCACCGAATCCTATGACGCCAACTAGCATGCCAGCCTCCAATAACACGGTTTAGCACCAATACTCGGTTACAACAAACCACCAGTGTGTTAACACGCCAAGCAGATCATTTGTGTCAGTGTCTAACGTTGTGTAAAGTTTTGGGTTAGTTTTTACAGTTTGAGTGAGTACGTCGTCAACTTATTCAGCCAGTTAGTTAGCTAGAATAGTTAGCATACTAGCTAGCCATTGCTCTCTGCCAACGAACTAACCCCTCCTCCCACGGCACGAACACACAGAGAGCCAAGCTAACTTATCCATAAAGACTCTCAGCTGTAATCGCTGCCAAAGGTGCTTCTACAAAGTATTGACTCGGGTGTGAATACTTATGTATAATATATAATTCTGTATTTAATTTTCAATACATTTGCAAAAATGTCTAAAAGCATGTTATGTGTGTGTTGGCCTGGTATAGAGGTACTGGATGGCAGGGAGCTCGGCCCCAGTGAGGTACTGGGCCGTACTCACCACCCTCTGTAGTGCCTTGTGGTCGGGTGCCTTGCAGTTGCCATACCAAGCGGTGACGCAACCAGTCAAAATGCTCTCAATGGTGCAGCTGTATAACTTTTTGAGGATCTGAGGGCCCATGCCCATGTCAATTCCTTAGTAATGTGGATACCGAGGAACTTGACGCTCTCAATCCGCTCCACTACAACCCCATCGATGTGGATGGGGGCTAGCTCGCCCCACCGTTTCCTGTAGTCCACAATCAACCTTTGTCTTGCTGACGTTGTGGGAGAGGTTGTTATCCTGGCACCACACTGCCAGGTCTCTGACTTCCCTATAGGCTGCCTCATCGTCGTCGGTGATCAGTCCTACCACCGCCTTGTCGTCAGCAAACTTGGAGAAGACACATTTCAATTGAGTTATATTTTGCCAATAGGCTACTATCTCTGTAATTTGTCTAATGACGCACTTAACAAACATTCTCTCTGCGTGGTGTTTTGGCCTTCGGCCGTTGTAGGGACGACGCTTTGTTAAAACACTCGTAAGCCTAAGTTCCATCGCTATCGGGAAACTGGGCCCTGATCTTGAGTCTGTGTAGTGGAGCCTGACATCCAGCCCTGCTGGTGAGAGGGTTCTGCCGCAGGCCTATCTGCCCCAGCAGGATCACACATAATGGGCATGGAAGGAAGGCTAGACCACCTCAGTCTGTGTAAGACCATGAGACACTTGGCAATAACTTTCCAGTTAGCTCTGTTTGAGCTAGCCCTTTATCTTTATGACAAGTTCTCTTCAAAGAGCTGAGGACATTGTTGGCATTGCTGCAGCAGATTCACTTGATAACCACTGCTCCCTGAGACGGCCTCCTTCTAGTGCTTACAGGTCTAGATACATTACTGACATGGCTGCTGTCTGAGTCAGTCAGCGGTGTGATACAGTTCGGTCTTATAGGGAAGGGCGTAGAGGCAGTTACTGTGGGACACAAACACTGCTGCCAACAGTAAAGACACTATAAAGATACGTTATGACAGGCCAAACTTCCTGTCCTTCTCGCATTACTTTAACAGGACAATGACCCAACACACCTCCAGGCTTTGTAAGGGCTATTTTACCAAGAAGGAGTGTGATGGAGTGCTGCATCAGTGCTGCATTACATAGTCTCACTAAGCCCAAACCTGATGGGATGTCGTATCGCTGCAGAATGGTGTAGTAGCCATGCTGGTTAAGTGTGCCTTGAATTCTAAATAAATCACAGACAGTGTCACCAGCAAAGCACCCCCACACCATAAAACCTCCTCCTCCATGCTTTACGGTGGGAAATACTCATGCGGAGATCATCCGTTCACCCACACCGCGTCTCACAAAGACTTGGTGTGGCGGTTGGAACCAAAAATCTCCAATTTGGGCTCCAGACCAAAGGACAAATTTCCACCTGTCTAATGTCCATTGCTCGTGTTTCTTGGCCCAAACAAGTCTCTTCTTATTATTGGTGTCCTTTAGTAGTGGTTTATTTGCATCAATTCGACCATGAAGGCCTGATTCACACAGTCCCCTCTGAACAGTTGATGTTGAGATGTGTCTGTTACTTGAACTCTGTGAAGCATTTATTTGGGCTGCAATTTCTGAGGCTGGTAACTCTAATGAACTTATCCTCTGCAGCAGAGGTAACTCTGGGTCTTCATTCCTGTGGAGGTCCTCATGAGAGCCAGTTTCATCATAGCGCTTGATGGTTTTTGCGACTGCACTTGAAGAAACCTTCAAAGTTCTTGAAATGTTCCGTATTGACTGACCTTCATGTCTTAAAGTAATGATGGACTGTCGTTTCTCTTTGCTTATTTGAGCTGTTCTTGCCATAATATGGACTTGGTCTTTTACCAAATAGGGCTATCTTCTGTATACCCCACTACCTTGTCACAACACAACTGATTGGCTCAAACTCATTAAGAAGGAAATAAATATATAAAATATATTACAGTTGAAGTCGTAAGTTTACATACACTTAGGTTGGAGTCAATAAAACTAGTTTTTCAACCAATCCACACATTTCTTGTTAACAAACTATAGTTTTGGCAAGTCGGTTAGGACATCTACTTTGTGCATGACACAAGTCATTTTTCCAACAATTGTTTACAGACAGATTATTTCACTTATAATTCACTGTATCACAATTCCAGTGGGTCAGAAGTTTCCATACACTAAGTTGACTGTGCCTTTTAAACAGCTTGGAAAATTCCAGAAAATGATGTCATGGCTTTAGAAGCATCTGATAGGCTAATTGAAATCATTTGAGTCAATTGGAGGTGTATCTGTGGATGTATTTCAAGGCCTACCTTCAGACTCAGTGCCTCTTTGCTTGACATCATAGGGAAATCAAAAGGAATCAGCCAAGACCTCATAAAAAGAATTGTAGACCTCCACAAGTCTGGTTCATCCTTGGGAGCAATTTCCAAACGCCTGAAGTTGTTCATCTGTACAAACAATAGTACGCAAGTATAAACACCATGGGACCGCACAGCCGTCATACCGCCTAGGAAGGAGACGCGTTCTGTCTCCTAGAAATGAACGTACTTTGGTGCGAAAAGTGCAAATCAATCCCAGAACAACAGCAAAGGACCATGTGAAGATGCTGGAGGAAACAGGTACAAAGTATCTATATCCACAGTAAAACGAGTCCTAAATCGACATAACCTGAAAGGCCACTCAGCAAGGAAGAAGCCACTGCTCCAAAACCGCCATAAAAAGCCAGACTACGGTTTGCAACTGCACATGGGGACAAAGATCGTACTTTTTAGAGAAATGTCCTCTGGTCTGATTAAACAAAAATATAACTGTTTGGCCATAATGACCATTGTTATGTTTGGAGGGAAAAGGGGACCTTGCAAGCCGAAGAACACCATCCCATCTGTGAAGCACAGGGGTGGCAGCATCATGCTGTGGGGGTGCTTTGCTGCAGGATGGACTGGTGCACTTCACAAAATAGATGGCATCATGAGGAAGGAAAATTATGTGGATATATTGAAGCAACATCTTAAGACATCAGTCAGGAAGTTAAAGCTTAGTCGCAAATGGGTCTTCCAAATGGACAATGACCCCAAGCATACTTCCAAAGTTGTGGCAAAATGGCTTAAGGACAACAAAGTCAAGGTATTGGAGCGGCCATCACAAAGCCCTGACCTCAATCCTATAGAGAATGTGTGGGCAGAACTGAAAAAGCGTGTGCGAGCAAGGAGGCCTACAAATCTGACTGTTACACCAGCTTTGTCAGGAGGAATGGGCCAAAATTCACCCAATTTATTGTGGGAAGCTTGTGGAAGACTACCCGACACGTTTGACCCAAGTTAAACAATTTAAATGCAATGCTACCAAATACTAATTGAGTGTATGTAAACTTCTGACCCACTGGGAATGTGATGAAAGAAATAAAAGCTGAAATAAATAAATCTCTCTACTATTATTCTGACATTTCACATTCTTAAAATAAAGTGGTAATCCTAACTGACCTAAGACAGGGAATCTTTACTAGGATTAAATGTCAGGAATTGTGAAAAACTGAGTTTAAATGTATTTGGTATGTAAACTTCTGACTTCAACTGTGTGTGTGTGTGTGTGTGTGTGTGTGTGTGTATATATAATAGATATTTATCTTTATCCATTTTTTAAAGGATGAATATGCTCTTCACGCTATTAGTGTGGTAGCTACGGGACCAAAACAGCAGAAAAGTTTAGCCTCACACTTCAACGCTCTTAGATGTTGCGGAAATCAGCCTGATATTGTGTTTACTTGGATCGTTGAGTCTACCTTTAAACCAGGAAGTTGATTCCATTGTGGTCGAATACCTATTTTTTAAAGGGAGACCTGGCCAACTCTGCTTCACTGTAAAACAAGACAGAGTCTGTGGGTCTCAGTTAAATCCCTATTCCAACCATTTGACATTTTAGTCATTTAGCAGACGCTCTTATCCAGAGCGACTTACAGTTAGTGCCTTCATCCCTTGTATCAGGGGTAAATAATAAATAATAATAATAATATGCCATTTAGCAGACGCTTTTATCCAAAGCGACTTACAGTCATGCGTGCATACATTTTTTGTGTATGGGTGGTCCCGGGGATCGAACCCACTACCTTGGCGTTACAAGCGCCGTGCTCTACCAGCTGAGCTACAGAGGACCACAGTCAGTACTATACTCTCTCATCACATCATTCATTAACCCCTTGTGCCTCTCTCTCTCCCCTGCAGTCGCTGTGTTCTGCGGTGGTGCAGGTATACTCAGCAGACAGGAACTCAGCCTGGACCAAGAAGTGCTGTGGTGTGGCCTGTCTGGTCAAAGACAACCCAGCACGATCCTACTTTATCAGGGTGTTCGACATTAAGGTGGGTTGAGTTCACACACACAACACAGGCCAACTCAGGAACACGGCAGCACGGATTGTCCTTTACTATAGCGATGACAAATAGTTCTGATCACTGTACACACTCTCACACTCTTTCCTTATTTACATACACATATAGGGCTGTTGAGGTGACCGTATTACCGTGGTAGTCACGAGTCATGAAGGCAGTCAAATTCCATGTGACCATTTAGTCACGGTAATGAGGCTTCTCCAAGCTCTGATGCTGCTGATGGTCATTAGTAGCCTACCAAACTTGCTAACTGCCTGATACTCAGTACTCTATTGTCCCTCTAATCACTCTGACATCAATGCAAATGTAATCGAAAATCGACTCAAACACTTAATGAGAGCCCTTGAGCTCATGTTGCGCAACATTTGTATAGGCTATGCAATTGCGTGAGAAAACAGAGTGATGGCCTCTACTAAAAAGAGGAGGATCCCATCAGCTTTCTGTAGGCTAGGCCTACTACACTGCTCAAAAAAATAAAGGGAACACTTAAACAACACATCCTAGATCTGAATGAATGAAATAATCTTATTAAATACTTTTTTCTTTACATAATTGAATGTGCTGACAACAAAATCACACAAAAATTATCAATGGAAATCAAATGTATCAACTCATGGAGGTCTGGAGTTGGAGTCACCCTCAAAATTAAAGTGGAAAACCACACTACAGGCTGATCCAACTTTGTTGTAATGTCCTTAAAACAAGTCAAAATGAGGCTCCGTAGTGTGTGTGGCCTCCACGTGCCTGTATGACCTCCCTACAACGCCTGGGCATGCTCCTGATGAGGTGGCGGATGGTCTCCTGAGGGATCTCCTCCCAGACCTGGACTAAAGCATCCGCCAACTCCTGGACAGTCTGTGGTGCAACGTGGCGTTGGTGGATGGAGCGAGACATGATGTCCCAGATGTGCTCAATTGGATTCAGGTCTGGGGAACGAGCGGGCCAGTCCATAGCATCAATGCCTTCCTCTTGCAGGAACTGCTGACACACTCCAGCCACATGAGGTCTAGCATTGTCTTGCATTAGGAGGAACCCAGGGCCAACCGCACCAGCATATGGTCTCACAAGGGGTCTGAGGATCTCATCTCGGTACCTAATGGCAGTCAGGCTACCTCTGGCGAGCACATGGAGGGCTGTGCGGCCCCCCAAAGAAATGCCACCCCACACCATGACTGACCCACCGCCAAACCGGTCATGCTGGAGGATGTTGCAGGCAGCAGAACGTTCTCCACGGCGTCTCCAGACTCTGTCACGTCTGTCACATGTGCTCAGTGTGAACCTGCTTTCATCTGTGAAGAGCACAGGGCGCCAGTGGCGAATTTGCCAATCTTGGTGTTCTCTGGCAAATGCCAAACGTCCTGCACGGTGTTGGGCTGTAAGCACAACCCCCACCTGTGGACGTCGGGCCCTCATACCACCCTCATGGAGTCTGTTTCTGACCGTTTGAGCAGACACATGCACATTTGTGGCCTGCAGGAGGTCATTTTGCAGGGCTCTGGCAGTGCTCCTCCTGCTCCTCCTTGCACAAAGGCGGAGGTAGCGGTCCTGCTGCTGGGTTGTTGCCCTCCTACGGCCTCCTCCACGTCTCCTGATGTACTGGCCTGTCTCCTGGTAGCGCCTCCATGCTCTGGACACTACGCTGACAGACACAGCAAACCTTCTTGCCACAGCTCGCATTGATGTGCCATCCTGGATGAGCTGCACTACCTGAGCCACTTGTGTGGGTTGTAGACTCCGTCTCATTCTACCACTAGAGTGAAAGCACCGCCAGCATTCAAAAGTGACCAAAACATCAGCCAGGAAGCATAAGAACTGAGAAGTGGTCTGTGGTCACCACCTGCAGAACCACTTCTTTATTGGGGGTGTCTTGCTAATTGCCTATAATTTCCACCTGTTGTCTATTCCATTTGCACAACAGCATGTGGAATGTATTGTCAATCAGTGTTGCTTCCTAAGTGGACAGTTTGATTTCACAGAAGTGTGATTGACTTGGAGTTACATTGTGTTGTTTAAGTGTTCCCTTCATTTTTTTGAGCAGTGTATATTCATTTCTCAACTTTCCCATTATTAAGCACATTGCTTATCTTTACAACAGGAGTATAGCCTACCTGGCTGGCATGAAAATGAATCACGGGAAAAGCGTCCTCCATTCGCTATTTAAGTATTTTTCCCGCAGGTGCATGATAATGGTCCATTCTAAATCAAAACAAATTTCACACACATATTATTTAGTATATGTAAAGACGAGATTAAATCAAGAATTGTCTGATGGGTGAAAATATTAGCCTATCACTTGTGATTTATATATTATCATTTGTGAATGATGCCCTACTTTTTTCGAATCATAGTTGCACACCTCATGTAGCCTAGCCCATAGGCCGATATGTTTTGATAAGGTTTGTATCACAACTAAAGTGGCCAAATGACTTCTTAAAATTTAAGCACATTAATCCGCTTTACAAGGGGTTTAGAACCTAACTGGTATACATAAGCAGTGCGTGAGTTTCAAGTTTGGAGTTTGGGGAAGATCATTTTCACCATAAAAATGCACCTTTATAATAAAAGCATTACATGCATAATCGCATTTGCGGTCACTTTTGATAATGGTGTTTTCCTGGTAATGGAACATTCCCGCTTATAGCCTACTGACATGTGCACATTGCTGCGCTTATAATGTGAAGAAATAGCCTAATAGTTTATCAACATTTAAGCTAAATGTTCTGATCTGTTGTGTCAGCCACATTGCGTAAACACTTTTTTTTTTTTTTTTTTTTTATACTGGTGTTTGTATTAATTTGGGATCTATGCCATCCCACAACTGTCCCAGACTATGTTTGGAATATTTATTTCTCGCACAGAATAGAATAGGTTGACTTTTGTACTATGGGGGATAGTAGATTGACATGGGCTAGTGTTTTTGCTGTTCGTTAGGCCTACTCATCTTGTGGACAGTTCTTCCAATTGTTTCAATATGCACATCGGAATTGGATAAGGACGAGAGCAGTTGCGTCCTCTGTGTCTGTCTTCACTTGTAAGATAAAGGCGAAAGAAACGCACACCTATTTAGGCGAGATGCTGGCTGACGGCGTAAAACACTTCGAAAAGGAAAGCCGCACACTCTAGGACCTCAGATGCAATAATTTTATATCTTAATAACCAACGTTTCGACAGACAAGCTGTCTTCATCAGGGTATAATGACAAACACTGCGGGTCACTGGTTTATATAGTGTGAAAGGACACACACAGGTGTCTGTAATCATGGCCGGGTGTGGCCTAATAGCATTGGCCAATTCACAAATAAAAACATACAAAAAACATGGATAGCATATGATCATAGATACTTAGCTACATAGGCCCACAACATTTACAATGAATAGCAAAATCACAAGAATGGCTTCAAATCAAAGTCTACGTTGAGACCGAAGGGAGCAAGGGTCTTCAAATTAAAGATCCAGGCAGCCTCTCGCTTTAACAATACGTTGTCGAGGTCACCCCCTCTCCTAGGGAGGGTGACATGTTCTATGCCGATATAACGTAGGGAAGAAATCAAGTGGTTCGATTCCAAAAAGTGGGCAGCGACTGGGTATGTCGAGTTTTGGCACCTAATGGTGCTACGATGTTCTGAGATTCGTACTTTTAATTCACGCTTTGTTTTACCCACATAATTTTTACCACAAGGACAAGTTATAAGATAAATAACTGCCTTAGTGGAGCACGTAATAACACCTTTGATTGGGATCTGTTTCCCTGTTTGGGGGTGTTTGAAGGATCTACATTTGTAAGTGCCATTGCATTGAGCACAGCCGTTACACTTGTAGTTTCCATCCGGTAGAGGCGCAAATAGACGTTGTGCAGGGATATTTAGGGGTGGTAAATCAGAGTTTACCAATTGATCTCTGAGATTTCTGCCCCACGAGAATACAACCAAGGGAGGGTCTGAAAACACATTACCAATACTGTCATCGGATCTTAGAATGTGCCAATGTTTGTGAACGATTCCCTTAATTTGTTCAGAGCACTTTGAATAGCGTGTTGTTAGAACGCAAGAATGGTTCTTTTTAGGAGACTGTCCTTGAAAGAGATCAGGTCTCGATTTGTTTTGAATTTTCTCAATGGCAGTATTATGAACAGCTCCCCTCCTGTGTAAAGGACACCAGCAGTATGATCTCTATTGTTGAATCTCTTGATCCTCTCCCTGATAATACCTTGTTAGTTACTTTTGATGTTGAGTCGTTATACACAAATATTCCACACGAGGGCGGTATTGAAGCCATGGAACATTTTCTTCTGCAACGTGACCCTAATGAACTACCTTCCAGTGCATGCATTATAACATTGGCTGAAATAGTACTCACACACAACTACTTTATGTTTCTAAATGATTTCTTCATTCAGACGAAGGGTACAGCTATGGGATCCCCTATGGCTCCTAACTATGCTAATTTGTATGTGGGTTACATTGAGAAACAGTCAATTTTCAAACTTCTAAAAAATGTTTTCTTGCCTAACATTATTATTTGGAAACGGTACATTGATGATCTTTTTGTTCTATGGAGGGGTGATTCTAAACAGCTCCAGGCATTCCATGCTTTTCTTAACTCTTGTTCTGAGCACCAGAGATTTACTATGCGATCTGACACACGTCAAATCAGTTTCCTTGATCTTCTGATTTTGAGTGAGGATAATGTTCTATACACTGATCTTTACAGGAAACCTGCTGATCGTAATAGTTTGTTGAGGGCTGATAGCTGTCACCCACTTCCCTTGAAAAACAGTTTGCCTTACAGCCAATTCTGTCGAATCAAAATAATTTGTAAAAAACAATCAGATTTCGACCATAATATGGCTGAGATGCAAAGAACATTCAAGGAGAGGGGGTACAAAAATGGTCAGATTAATACTGCCATTGAGAAAATTCAAAACAAATCGAGACCTGATCTCTTTCAAGGACAGTCTCCTAAAAAGAACCATTCTTGCGTTCTAACAACACGCTATTCAAAGTGCTCTGAACAAATTAAGGGAATCGTTCACAAACATTGGCACATTCTAAGATCCGATGACAGTATTGGTAATGTGTTTTCAGACCCTCCCTTGGTTGTATTCTCGCGGGGCAGAAATCTGAGATCAATTGGTAAACTCTGATTTACCACCCCTAAATATCCCTGCACAACGTCTATTTGCGCCTCTACCGGATGGAAACTACAAGTGTAACGGCTGTGCTCAATGCAATGGCACTTACAAATGTAGATCCTTCAAACACCCCCAAACAGGGAAACAGATCCCAATCAAAGGTGTTATTACGTGCTCCACTAAGGCAGTTATTTATCTTATAACTTGTCCTTGTGGTAAAAAATTATGTGGGTAAAACAAAGCGCAAATTAAAAGTACGAATCTCGGAACATCGTAGCACCATTAGGTGCCAAAACTCGACATACCCAGTCGCTGCCCACTTTTTGGAATCGAACCACTCGATTTCTTCCCTACGTTATATCGGCATAGAACATGTCACCCTCCCTAGGAGAGGGGGTGACCTCGACAACTTATTGTTAAAGCGAGAGGCTGCCTGGATCTTTAATTTGAAGACCCTTGCTCCCTTCGGTCTCAACGTAGACTTTGATTTGAAGCCATTCTTGTGATTTTGCTATTCATTGTAAATGTTGTGGGCCTATGTAGCTAAGTATCTATGATCATATGCTATCCATGTTTTTTGTATGTTTTTATTTGTGAATTGGCCAATGCTATTAGGCCACACCCGGCCATGATTACAGACACATGCGTGTGTCCTTTCACACTATATAAACCAGTGACCCGCAGTGTTTGTCATTATACCCTGATGAAGACAGCTTGTCTGTCGAAACGTTGGTTATTAAGATATTAAATTATTGCATCTGAGCTCCTAGAGTGTGCGGCTTGTCTTCACTTGTAGCCTGTGAAAAAGACCAGATCACATGATGGAGAACGCAGCACTCCGGGAGAAGGGCACAACAAAGGCTTGGATCTTTTTAGGGGGCATTACAGCCACCAAGGGGATGCCGCCGTGAAATTCCAGGCATTATCAAGTGCTGGTCAAATTGTGAATGAGAGACTATTGGAGTGTGTGCAGCCTGCGCAAAAAAACAAAGCAGAGTTCATGCCTTTCAAGCGACTTTTTTCAAATCATCATTAGTCGCATCATGCAGCCTTAAAATCTATTAAAAATCAAACCTATAGCCCAACGTTTGTAGAACAACTAAAGTTATATTAATAACTCGAAATGAAGCATATAGGCTTACCTACAGTGAGGGGAAAAAAGTATTTGATCCCCTGCTGATTTTGTACGTTTGCCCACTGACAAAGAAATTATCAGTCTATAATTTTAATGGTAGGTTTATTTGAACAGTGAGAGACAGAATAACAACAACAAAAAATCCAGAAAAACACATGTCAAAAATGTTATAAATTGATTTGCATTTTAAGGAGGGGAAATAAGTATTTGACCCCTCTGCAAAACATGACTTAGTACTTGGTGGCAAAACCCTTGTTGGCAATCACAGAGGTCAGACGTTTCTTGTAGTTGGCCACCAGGTTTGCACACATCTCAGGAGGGATTTTGTCCCACTCCTCTTTGCAGATCTTCTCCAAGTCATTAAGGTTTCGAGCCTGACGGTTGGCAACTCCAACCTTCAGCTCCCTCCACAGATTTTCTATGGGATTAAGGTCTGGAGACTGGCTAGGCCACTCCAGGACCTTAATGTGCTTCTTCTTGAGACACTCCTTTGTTGCCTTGGCCGTGTGTTTTGGGTCATTGTCATGCTGGAATACCCATCCACGACCCATTTTCAATGCCCTGGCTGAGGGAAGGTTCTCACACAAGATTTGACGGTACATGGCCCCGTCCATCGTCCCTTTGATGCCGTGAAGTTGTCCTGTCACCTTAGCAGAAAAACACCCCCAAAGCATAATGTTTCCACCTCTATGTTTGACGGTGGGGATGGTGTTCTTGGGGTCATAGGCAGCATTCCTCCTCCTCCAAACACGGCGAGTTGAGTTGATGGCAAAGAGCTCGATTTTGGTCTCATCTGATCACAACACTTTCACCCAGTTCTCCTCTGAATCATTCAGATGTTCATTGGCAAACTTCAGACGGGCCTGTATATGTGCTTTCTTGAGCAGGGGGACCTTGTGGGCGCTGCAGGATTTCAGTCCTTCACGGCGTAGTGTATTACCAATTGTTTTCTTGGTGACTATGGTCCCAGCTGCCTTGAGATCATTGACAAGATCCTCCCGTGTAGTTCTGGGCTGATTCCTCACCGTTCTCATGATCATTGCAACTCCACGAGGTGAGATCTTGCATGGAGCCCCAGGCCGAGGGAGATTGACAGTTCTTTTGTGTTTCTTCCATTTGCGAATAATCGCACCAACTTGTCACCTTCTCACCAAGCTGCTTGGCGATGGTCTTGTAGCCCATTCCAGCCTTGTGTCGGTCTACAATCTTGTCCCTGACATCCTTGGAGAGCTCTTTGGTCTTGGCCATGGTGGAGAGTTTGGAATCTGATTGATTGATTGCTTCTGTGGACAGGTGTCTTTTATACAGGTAACAAGCTGAGATTAGGAGCACTCCCTTTAAGAGTGTGCTCCTAATCTCAGCTCGTTACCTGTATAAAAGACACCTGGGAGCCAGAAATCTTTCTGATTGAGAGGGGGTCAAATACTTATTTCCCTCATTAAAATGCAAATCAATTTATAACATTTTTGACATGCGTTTTTCTGGATTTTTTTGTTGTTATTCTGTCTCTCACTGTTCAAATAAACCTACCATTAAAATTATAGACTGATCATTTCTTTGTCAGTGGGCAAACGTACAAAATCAGCAGGGGATCAAATACTTTTTTCCCTCACTGTATTTCTTTGTTAACGCTCAACACAGAATTGCTGCATGTGCGCACTTCCTCAAATCGTTTGGAGAAAATATTTATATTTTATTCAGCTTTGTTCAATTGTATTCTTTATACTATAAAATAATGCCACGGCATTTTAAGCAAATCTTGGCTGCTAAATGAACTAGTGTAGCCCACAGCCATTTGGCATAGCCAGATCAGGACCTAACATAAGGACAACTCAGAGAATGCTATTCTGTTCTTCTGAAATAGACTACATTTCCTTCATATCATGCTTCTTTAGACCTGTCTAAAATAAATAATGGATTTATTGTGAAGGTGTAGGCTATATATTACATGGATTTATTAGACATTTTAAAATGTAGATGTTCCAAAGGTCTGCATCAGTGGCTTGTAGGCTATGTGTGGAAGCCTGGAGATGCTGAATGTGGTTATTTACATTTTAGTCATTTAGCAGACGCTCTTATCCAGAGCGACTTACAGTTAGTGAGTGCATACATTATTTTTTATTTTTTCATACTGGCCCCCCGTGGGAATCAAACCCACAACCCTGGCGTTGCAAACGCCATGCTCTACCAACTGAGCTACATCCCTGCCGGCCATTCCCTCCCATACCCTGGATGACGCTGGGCCAATTGTGCGCCGCCCCATGGGTCTCCCAGTCGCGGCCGGCTACGACAGAGCCTGGATTCGAACCAGGATCTCTAGTGGCACAGCTAGCACTGTGATGCAGTGCCTTAGACCACTGCGCCACTCGGGAGATATTTATGTTGATTAACGGTCAATTACCATGGGACCGACAGTTATTTGCTTGACAATCACCAGCTGACGACATTTCGTGACCGCCACAGCCCTATACACGTATACAGAATCTTTATCTTGTACTCTATTCACACACAATCCTTGTCCAATACCTACATGCTCTCTCTCACAAATACACACACACACACACAAAATATGTGGATATGCCCTTGAGCAAGGCACTTAATCCTAATTTGCTCCAGGGGCGCCGTACTACTATGGCTGACCCTGTAAAACAACACATTTCACTGCACCTATCCTTTGTATGTGACAAACATATCTATTTTTAAAATAATAATAATTCTATCCACACACTCTCTCTCTCTCCACAGGAGGGTAAAACCATGTTCGTGCAGGAGCTCTACAACAACTTCTCAATCAATGTTTCCAAATCTTACTTCTTCACATTCGCAGGAGACGTGAGTTATACCTTTCGTGATGTACCTTGCTCCAACCAAGTCCTTTCACATGACATGGTCATTTTTCTTATAGCAAAAACCTGTGTGTGCCATCTTTTGAAGCTTGCAGTGTTGTTCATTGTTATGACATTCCACTTCCTGTTTGTGTGTGTAGTCGTGCCAGATGGGACTGAACTTCGCCAGCGAGGAGGAGGCCAAGCATTTCCGGGACGCCGTGGGGGAGCTGCTGGGGAGACGACAGAGAAAATCTGGTGACTACTACCTACTGACGCCATCTTTGATTCTACTGACCTCGAACCTCTGATATTAAAACCATCTCCTCTACTCTGACCTCGGCCTGGTTTTGCTAATGTTTGGACAGATCCTCTCAATTTTGAGATATAGATCTCTCCTCCTCTCTATGCCGTCTCTTTTACTCCCTTATTGTACAATTGACAGCTCTCTCTCGCTCTCTGGCCCACCGTTAAGGGCTTTAGCTCCGGTAGAAGGGGAGCAGATCTAGAATCACCTTTACCCTCTCCTAAATCCTAACGTAAACATGTGCCTGATCAGCTAAGATCAGTGTCCAGGGGCAACGGTGCTCTTCCATGCCACTTTTTGAAGTGCTCCTGGAGATCAGCTTGCTTTAATAACAAGGTCAGGACTGTTTGTCCTCTGTCCCAAACCAGCAAGAGTCTATGCAGTTTCTGTATGGATGATGACCCTTGACTCTTTTAGATTTGTGCTCCATTTTGTCAGTCTGTCTGATCGTTCTGGTAAATCACTAACACGTACACGTACGCTTGACGATCCACACGCGCGCGCATCCTCCGCCTATCCAACCATATGCTGCTTATAAACTAACTCCGTCCGAACCCCCCGCTTGCAGATGAGTTCCTCTTTGATCCATACACTTCAGTCACCTGTGACTCCATACCAATCACTTACCTCTCCCTTTCACTAACACTAACACACAGCACTATACAGGAGTTTAATTCTATACATTTTGTTTTACAGAAAAAAGACGTGACCCTCCAGGTCCAAATGGTAGGTTCTTCATGAAATTCACTCAAGTTTTTTGTTGGAAAATAATTTTGATTTGAATCAGAAATCGACGTAGACACTAATTTTTCAATCAAATAACCCTGAAATGATTGGACTTAAAATATACATACACGTAAACAAACACGCTCATCACTCCCTGACTTTGATTGAATGGTTCCAGTGTAAAGCCATTGGATAATCCACTGAAAGCAGGGTGTCTCAGAGTGAACACCTCTCCCAAGCCCCTAACTAACAGATTACCTACCCTACCCCCCAGTCCTAATCGTAACCATAAGGTGCATGGAAGTACTGTATAACTGACTGTAGCATCAGTGGTGAAAGGCAATTTGTACGTACCATAGACCCGCCTTACAGGACATGCTTAGGTATTCTGCATGCACACACTCCAGTAAGCCAGTTCTACAGGGACGTTGAGCAGATCCCTCAATCTTAAAATACCAAACCTGTGACACCACTCACACACTCCAAACCAGGCCATATGAATAATCAGCCAACCTCCACATCCACAGTAAATCAATTAGCTATAGATAAGAAGCTATATATAACCATGTAGAGTATAAGAGGTTTCTATTTGAGGTTTCATTCTCAAATCCCCTCTCATCACTACCCAGACAGGCTGGGGTGTGAAACGGTTCATTGGGTTTTTCTTAAACTTATGCCACTTAGTACCAGAGCTTTCCTTACTGTCTAGATACTGTAGTAGTCGAAAGTGCTCCCCATAATGTTGTACTGGTCTGACTGGGTGGACAGACCATGTCACCCCAGTCAACCCCTGGTCTGCTTAATCAGGCTAAGAGGATTTAATTCAGCCGCTAATGTTAGTTACTTCACAATACTCACGCTACCCCAGTCCCCTCACACTCACAGCACTGGCATTGTGGAACAGAAGGAGTTGTGGTGAGGGAGTAGAGAGAGGGGGAGTAGAGGAAATTGGGGTGGGGGTGGAGGTCAGAATTTGTGACATTTTCTCTTCAGAGCGGTGACCTGTAAACAGATTGCGGAGGATGACGTTTTTACCTGGCACAGCCCAGACCTATCCTGTCAGATGAGGGTTAATCAGACTGGCATGGTTTGGGCTTTGCCCATGCAAACAACATTCTGGCCTAGCTGGCATGGTGTGTTCTGCCTGTGACCGTACAGCGGTTTGTCTGTGGTGTCCCAGCGGCTGCAGTAATGACTGGTGAGAATGGCTCTTCGGATAGGAAGAGAGCACAGACAGATCCAGTGATTGTACCACGTTGGACAGATGGATGTGGTGCCGTGTTTGTTTGGGTCTGACTCACTAGTGTGTCTCGGGGGAATTAACCGTGTTCACCCGGAAGGTTACAGCTTCAATTGTTGCCCTGAATGCCCTCTCTCGTTCACCCCTCCCCCTCCTCCTAATCGCTCTCACTCTCTCTCTCCCTTTTTTTCACACTGTCTCTCCTTCTTTCTCCATGCTGTCTCTCTTGAGTCCTGTCTCCCACCCAGCCAGTCTCTCTCTGATGTAGATTCCTCATGTTTAAGAGAACCTCAGGGATTATGGTGGATTAGCAGTGGGCATTAATGGTTATGTAAAATCCAGCTGCACCGTGATTTGCTGGGATTAGAGGTGGGCTGCTGTTGGGGGTGTGGTTTGTCACACTGGTGGAGAGGGGAGGAGTGCAGAAGGGAGGGGAGGAGAGAGTAAGGGAAAGTGTCAGGCTCGGAGAACTGGAACCTGGCAGTGCTCCCTGTTGCGAGGGGGAGGAGAGAGCACTCTGTTTGGAGGCGGGGCCAGCTGTAGCTGTGGCATTTGCCCAACCCCTAGGCACCTCACTCAGCCGGAGGGTCTTAGTCTGCCTGCTGTCTGTCTGGTCGTACCCTGCTCAGTCTCCTCTCTGGTTGCTCCTCCACCTGGTTCTCTGGATCTGTTTTTGGAAACTCCTGGAGTTGGTTCTCTAGTTCTGTGGCTCGCACACCCTGTGTTCCTCTCGGGATGTCGCTCTGATTCTCTGGATCTATAAATCTCTGGATCAGTGGATCTCTGCGCTATAGCCCAGGACTGGGCACCACATAGTCTTGCCCCCCATGCTGCCATCATCTCTCTGAGATGATGTTCTGTACCACCTTCCTGTCCTCTCCCTCTGAGGACCTATCTGAGGGGGGGGGAGGAGGGGGGATGCATCCGGGAGGGTGTCTCTCCACCCTCCACTGCCTGATCCTTCCCCAGGAGGATCTATATGCGCCCCCCTCTGACCCCACCACCCGCCTCTCGCTACGCCACAGGGACCACGCCTGCGGCGTGGTTGGTAAGATGCTGCTGGACGTCAACATGGCGGCGGCCGGAGGGTGTGAGGGGGACAGAGGTGAGAGGAAGGGGGACGGAACTCCCTGTGACTGTAGTCCCTCAGTCTTGCCCTCGGTCAGACAGAGCCCCCGTGGGGACTCCAGCCACAGAGGTAGGTGGCTAAGGAGTCAGGACACGTGTGTCCATAGAATTCAGTTTGGATTGACCACTATGTGGGTGTCACAGGACTTGTGAGCCATAGGTAGTGGCAATATTATTCAGTGTGAGGATTCCACACAAATCTCATCCAGTCAGTGTTGTAGTAGTTTTTTTTTTGTTTGTTTCGTGTTTGCTGTGCATTGGTCTATCCCTGCAGTCCCTCTAGCAGACATCTCTCTCACTAACTGCCCTTAGCCTAATGGGAGGCATCAGAGAGGAGATGGTTTTACATGAGTGCCTAGTAAGAATGTAATGTGATCACAGCAGCAGATAGTGTGTTGTGACGTTGGCTGAACTCTCCAGGTGTTAAAAGCCAGCCCACTGTCTCACCCTGTCTGCGTTCTCATTGAACTAATTGGAGGAGGACGCATCAACGATGGAAGTAGGCCTCATTAATGAAATGTCAAAAGTGTATTATTGTAATCAGTATGTTAAACTACCTAGTTTTGAGACTCTGGTCTCTCTCCCCCAGGCCCAGACTCCCCAGGACTGTTGTATTGTGGGTACTGTTGTTCTGACTCTTCTGTTCCTCCCCAGGCCCTGCCCTGCACATAGCCACGGTGGACATCAAGAACCCAGAGATCAACAGCGTGACACGGTTCCATGGACACAACATCTCTCAGATGAACAACATGGTGAGCAGCAGCTTCAACAACAAGAAGAAGGTGAAGGGGAAGAAGGTCAAGAAGCTGACCAAGGCAGACATCGGAACGCCCAGCAACTTCCAGTGAGTATTCCATTCCATTTCTTTCCATTTTTAATTTATTCATTTATATTCTATTCCTTTCTATTCTGTTCTATCTGATTTGTATTTTGTTCTATCTGATTTGTATTCTGTTCTATCTGATTTGTATTCTGTTCTATCTGATTTGTATTCTGTTCTATCTGATTTGTATTCTGTTCTATCTGATTTGTATTCTGTTCTGTTTTATTATATTTGGGTCAATTTTTATTTATTCAGCTCTTATTGGTGACACCTGAGCAGTAAGGGTCATTCACAAGCTCTCACAGTGTGGGTTGAATCCTCACATGAGATTAGATTTGTGTGGAACGTCTAGTTACTCACTGTGATGTCTAGTTAGGATGTGGCCCGTTGAGGTCATCTGGGGGGTATTGCACGGCTAATGTATAGCCATACTGCCATGTGTTAATGTGCGGGCAAAGAGTTGATGGGACTTTTTAATCCTGGCCATATTTCTAATCCCATGTAATATGTAACTGGCATGATGATTGGTAGATGTGAGGATAATCTGTCCTGTGTTTTTAGGAATTGTACACTGTGGTAGTCAATACTATGGTACTGGGTTACTGAAGTAGTGTAAACCAGGGGTATTTAACTGGGGGACCGCACCCAGGTACTGCAGGGGATCCACGAAAATAAATAAATAAATAAATATATACTTACAGTACCAGTCAAAGGTTTGGACACACCTACTCATTCAAGGGTTTTTATTTATTTTTACTATTTTTTACATTGTAGAATAATAGTGAAGATAAAATAGCCCTTACACAGCCTGGCGGTGTGTTGGGTCATTGTCCTGTTGAAAAACAAATGATAGTCCAACTAAGCCCAAACCAGATGGGATGGCGTATCGCTGCAGAATGCTGTGGTAGCCATGCTGGTTAAGTGTGCCTTGAATTCTAAATAAATCACAGACAGTGTCACCAGCAAAGCACCCCCACACCATAACATCTCCTCCTCCATGCTTTACGGTGGGAACTACACATGCGGAGATCATCTGTTCACCCACACCGCGTCTCACAAAGACACGGCAGTTTGAACCAGAAATCTCCAATTTGGACTCCAGACCAAAGGACAAATTTCCACCGGTCTAATGTCCATTGCTCATGTTTCTTGGCCCAAGCAAGTCTCTTCTTCTTATTGGTGTCCTTAAGTAGTGGTTTTTTTGCAGCAATTCAACCATGAAGGCCCAATTCACACAGTATCCTCTGAACAGTTGATGTTGAGATGTCTGTTAATTGAACTCTTTGAAGTATTTATTTGGGCTGCAATTTCTGAGGCTGGTAACTCTAATGAACTTATCCTCTGCAGCAGAGGTAACTCTGGGTCTTCCATTCCTGTGGCGGTCCTCATGAGAGCCAGTTTCACCATAGCGCTTGATGGTTTTTGTGACTGCACTTGAAGAAACTTTCAAAGTTCTTGAAATGTTCATTATTGACTGACCTTCATGTCTTAAAGTAATGATGGACTGTCGTTTCTCTTAGCTTACAGTGGGGGGAAAAAAGTATTTAGTCAGCCACCAATTGTGCAAGTTCTCCCACTTAAAAAGATGAGAGAGGCCTGTAATTTTCATCATAGGTACACGTCAAATATGACAGACAAAATGAGATTTTCTTTCTCCAGAAAATCACATTGTAGGATTTTTTATGAATTTATTTGCAAATTATGGTGGAAAATAAGTATTTGGTCAATAACAAAAGTTTCTCAATACTTTGTTATATACCCTTTGTTGGCAATGACACAGGTCAAACGTTTTCTGTAAGTCTTCACAAGGTTTTCACACACTGTTGCTGGTATTTTGGCCCATTCCTCCATGCAGATCTCCTCTAGAGCAGTGATGTTTTGGGGCTGTCGCTGGGCAACACAGACTTTCAACTCCCTCCAAAGATTTTCTATGGGGTTGAGATCTGGAGACTGGCTAGGCCACTCCAGGACCTTGAAATGCTTCTTACGAAGCCACTCCTTCGTTGCCCGGGCGGTGTGTTTGGGATCATTGTCATGCTGAAAGACCCAGCCACGTTTCATCTTCAATGCCCTTGCTGATGGAAGGAGGTTTTAACTCAAAATCTCACTATACATGGCCCCATTCATTATTTCCTTTACACGGATCAGTCGTCCTGGTCCCTTTGCAGAAAAACAGCCCCAAAGCATGATGTTTCCACCCCCATGCTTCACAGTAGGTATGGTGTTCTTTGGATGCAACTCAGCATTCTTTGTCCTCCAAACACGACGAGTTAAGTTTTGACCATATGACATTCTCCCAATCCTCTTCTGGATCATCCAAATGCACTCTAGCAAACTTCAGACGGGCCTGGACATGTACTGGCTTAAACAGGGGGACACGTCTGGCACTGCAGGATTTGAGTCCCTGGCGGCGTAGTGTGTTACTGATGGTAGGCTTTGTTACTTTGGTCCCAGCTCTCTGCAGGTCATTCACTAGGTCCCCCCGTGTGATTCTGGGATTTTTGCTCACCGTTCTTGTGATCATTTTGACCCCACGGGGTGAGATCTTGCGTGGAGCCCCAGATCGAGGGAGATTATCAGTGGTCTTGTATGTCTTCCATTTCCTAATAATTGCTCCTACAGTTGATTTCTTCAAACCAAGCTGCTTACCTATTGCAGATTCAGTCTTCCCAGCCTGGTGCAGGTCTACAATTTTGTTTCTGGTGTCATTTGACAGCTCTTTGGTCTTGGCCATAGTGGAGTTTGGAGTGTGACAGTTTGAGGTTGTGGACAGGTGTCTTTTATACTGATAACAAGTTCAAACAGGTGCCATTAATACAGGTAACGAGTGGAGGACAGAGGAGCCTCTTAAAGAAGAAGTTACAGGTCTGTGAGAGCCAGAAATCTTGCTTGTTTGTAGGTGACCAAATACTTATTTTCCACCATAATTTGCAAATAAATTCATTAAAAATCCTACAATGTGATTTGTTTGTTTTGGTTTTTTTGTGGAAATGTGTTAATTTTTTTCAATGTTTTTATGAATATCGCTAGCAACAACAGAATAAACACATTTTGAATTAGGAGTATCTTTCTAATGATGTCAACTTTATTTCTCAACTCCTAATATTGAGAAAATTACACTCTCTGGAGTGTCTGGCATAGGCTTTGAAAAAGCACCTGCGAATAGGCTACCAGTGTGGCAGGTGCTGTGTCTTGACTTGGACATTAATTTTTGCCAACACATGGCTCACCTTTTGTTTAACCAGCTAAACAGCTGCTCTTTGTGAAAATGTGCTTGTAGTTACCTTTCTAGCTAATAGGCTACTTTAGAGTTTACACTTCCTCTGTGTGTCCAATCATCCCCTGAGTATAGGGTTCAGTATATAGTAGGTAGCCTATGTGATCATTCCCTCAGGCTCTGTACTCATCTCTCTCTGATCATGTGTTTCCTTCCAGGCACGTTGGCCACGTCGGCTGGGACCCCAACACAGGCTTTGATGTGAGTATGACTGACTGACTGACTGGGTTCTGACTGAGGAGGATATAGTTGTTGTCGTCTACACTGTAGCCTCTGGCTAGTAGAATCGTCCCCTACTTCTAATGGTATGGGAAGACCCTAAGTGACCTGTGATCTGCCTCTGCTTCTCACGCGGTGGTCTAGCTAGCCTCTGTCATGTAACATATGGGACGTTTTAATGTCACATGCACAAGTACAGTGAAATGCCTTTCTTGCCAACTCAAACCAGTAGGCCTGGACAGTGTGTATTACTGGGAGAAAGAGGTGGGGAAGGAGAGTGGAGAGGTTGGTTGTTGCGTTTTATCCCCCTTACCAGTCCTCATGCTCAGAACTTGTTTATTTCTGATGTGGTGTTCATCAGACATGATTCTCCTCAGAAATATATATCAAATAATATGACATATCTCTCCTCTCTGCCCAGTGCAGAAGGCACTGCCAGCCCAGGGTTACACAAGGAGATTTCACATTATAAACCTGTTTCTGCATAATCCACCCAGTCGTTTCCAAATAAAGGATGATAAGTAATTATTGAGTGGTGTTCTACACGCACGTCGAGCAGAGCAGACGGGAACCGGAGGATTTGTTGAAATTTCTAAAATAAGATTTCAATGATTTTGAGTTTCTGAGCTTTAATACTTTCAAGGACTTGAGTGGAGAGAGATATGAGCGAGTTTAAGAGAAAGAGATATAGGATGTTTTAACATGGTTCGACAGAAACTGGAAAGAATACCCTGCACATTGTCCTGTTTTGGTCAAGTTTTGTACAGAAGTAATTCATTTCACAAAACACAACCTGAATGACATAGAAGTAAACTAACTAACTAAGCTGTTGTTTGTGTCTGCCCAGAGAGCTAGAGTAGTGGTTTAAAGTAGATATGACATAAACCTGTGTAATCTAGTTCTGTGGGAATATAATCCCACAGCCTTCAATCCACTCTACCGGTTGGGCAGTGGGCAGTGCCAACCTGCCACCGTTCCCACTCAGCCACCAGGTGGCGATGCAGGGGCTGTTTACAACAGGGGTGCCAACATCAGAACAGTTTCTGAGAACATGAGACCGCCAGCTCTGACATAATGTGGTTCTAACTGAGTAATGTTTTATCCCAGTGAGGTTCTAACTCATTGGCGTTCAAACTAAGTGAAGTTGTAACCAATTGATGTTCTGAGTGAAGTTCTTACTGATAGTAGTTCTAACCCAGCGTGGTTCTATTCCTGTTAGTTTCTTTTCCAGTATTTCAGTGTGGTTCTAACCCAGTGTTCTCTGCCCTCCTCCAGTTGAACAACCTAGACCCGGAGCTAAAGAACCTGTTTGACATGTGTGGCATCTCTGAGGCCCAGCTGAAGGATAAGGAGACCTCCAAGGTCATCTATGACTTCATCGAGAAGAAGGGAGGAGTGGAGGCAGTCAAGTTCGAGCTCCGCAGACAAGGTGTGTGTTTGTGTGGGGAACTAAGGGCTTTAAGGTTGTGTGTTTGTCAGAAGAATATCCATAGTAGGTCACAGTGACTTACAAAAACAAGTTGTCTTGTAGCCTATGTAGTGCCCTAAACTGTGTGATAGTGTCCATATAGAATGTTTAGTGCTCTAGAGTCTAATGTTCAGTGTGTGTTCCTCAGGTCCTCCACCTCCAAGGTGGTGTGGTAGGTTGGTTTATCTCTGCATGGGGCTGCTGTGGCATTAGTCTGACTGGGAGCTGTCTGATAGGCTAACTGACCTCTGTAGGACAAGAGAGTAGTTCCATCTCTGTCCCAAAGTCTAACACAGGCTTTCCCAAACTCTGTCCTGGGACCCCCCTGGGTGCACGTTTAGTTTTTTGCCCTAGCACTACACAGCTGATTCAAATAATCAAAGATTGATGATGAGGTGGTTATTTGAATCAGCTGTGTAGTGCTAGGGCAAAAAACAAAAGGTGCACCCATGGGGGGCCCAGGACCGAGTTTGGGAATCCCTGGTCTAACACAGGGATGCACAACTCAGGGCCTCGAGTTCCTCAGGACTGAGGCCCTTGAAGACCAGGGCCTATATCCACAAAGTGTCGTGGTAATGCTGATCTAGGCTCCGTTTTGTCTTATAGATCATAATGAATAAATGATATGGAAACGTCCTAGATCAGCACTCCTACTCACAGATGCTTTGTGACTACGGACCCAGAGCTGTGCAACCCTGGGCCGGATCTAACATGTATGGACCTTGACAGGCCAGACCAGGAGTCAGTTTGCAGTGTGCTGAAGAGACGTTTGCCTTTTCTTGACTTTAGAATGACATGTTAGTCAGTGCTATACTCTTTCATACTACCACAGAGCTTTTGTGTGTTTGAGTTTCTGGGTTAGTTGAGAAGAATAACATGAAGTATAGCTGTCCCTAGTGGCTAAAGTCATTACTGCATGGTGTTATACCAGCAACTGAGCTGTATTTATTTTCCTCTGAGGTACTTCTAGAATCTAAAGCATGTTGTGTAGTGTACAGTAGCAACAGTGTGTATATATACAATAGTAGATGACATGCTAAAATAATGTTTATTCTCTCTGGTCCAGCCCCCCCACCCCCTCCCTCCAGAGGTGGACCCCCACCCCCTCCCCCTCACCAGAACTCCGGACCCCCTCCCCCGCCCCCACCCATCAGGGGCAGGGGTGCGCCTCCCCCTCCTCCCCCCTCCAGAGCGCCCACCTCAGCCCCACCACCACCTCCCCCATCCAGACCAGGCATGGGCGCTCCACCCCCACCCCCAACCAGAGGCCCTCTGCCCCCTCCTCCCCAGCCTTCCCATGCCTCCCTGGCTCCCCATGCCCCACCTCCTCCCCCCGCCTCCCTCCTCCGCCCCAGCAGGTATGGGTTCCGGAGCACCCCCTCCTCCTCCCCCGCCTCCCGGCCCTCCTCCCCCACCCATGCTGCCGGAAGCTGATGGAGGGGGTGGAGGTGCTGGTAAGCACTCAGCCCTGTTGAGCCAGATCAGGGAGGGGGCTCCGCTGAAGGTGGATCAGAAGGAGAGGCCTGTTTCCACCAGCACCGGCCGAGACGGTCTCCTCGAACAGATACGAAAGGGCAAACAGCTAAAGGCTGTGAGTGGACATTACCTTATACACTACACCCTAACCCCTATGCCCCTGGTCCCTATACCCTAGCTCCTACCTCAACCACTAAAAGCCAATTTATGATTGCTCCAGCATTGCGATCCGGAGGCTCCGTACTGCGGGTGTGATGCAAATACAGAGCCTCCGGAGGCTTGCAGAGGCCAAATCGAGCTCCTTACCGCATCGCCTCATTGCTCCACATAGCTCCGCATTGACATGATTGGTTGACGGTTGGTGGAGGCGCGAGGTCCTCTATAAACCCAAACTCACCTCCTTGACAACTTCCTTCACAACAGCTCTGCTCCGCGAAGCGCAATAAGTATGAATGCCCTGACTTCTACAGAGGCCGTATCGCAGTAACTGCTGTACGGCCAATGCAGACGTCGGCTTGACCATGCAGCGCCTTTAAGGCTGCCCCTTCACACATCCCCTATCCCCTAGATACTAGAAGCACATTCCCCGATACTGGAGTGTGTTGACTGGTGTGTAATTCCTGTGTGTGTTCCAGGTGGCTGACGAACCAGGGTCAGGTGGACCCGCCACCCCTTCAGCCGGCATCGTAGGAGCTCTGATGGAGGTTATGCAGAAGAGGAGCAAGGCCATCCACTCCTCAGGTATACTCACACACACACACACACACACACACACACACACACACCTCAGATAAGAGGTTGCTGTTATTCATACCAATGTATTTTCTGTGTTTGTGTCTCCCTCTCCCTAGATGATGATGACGATGATGATGAGGAAGAGGACTTTGAGGATGATGATGAGTGGGATGACTAGTGACCATCCCCCCAGCCTCGCCCCCCGGATGATTATTACCACAGTACATTGTCCCTAAATTGTCTTTCTAAATCTTATTCAAATGATAATGTAAATGTTTTATCAATTTGCTGTATATTTTTGTTGCCTTTATGCTTTTTTTTTTTTATTCTGTGCAATACCTCATTTAATCTGTAAAGGTTTGTCATGTGATCTTGCTGTAAAGTTTTTCTTCTCTCTCTCCTGGATTAACATGTGCAATTTTACGTCAAGTTTCTCTTGATCTGTAGAGTTGAATGTTTTTGTTTTTTTGGTCAGTGACTGGAGGGAGAACAAATGAACAAACTGACAGATCCCTTAATGTTATAGTTGTTAAAAATGGAGAACACTATTTTCATACCCTTCTCTTACTTTATTTTTACTTATTCAAAAATCCTAGTTTAGCACTCTTATTTTCTTAAGAAATCAGCTCTTTTTGAATATTTAGCCCCATTCGCTGTCAATTGTAAATCTACTCAGAGTTTGTATTTTTGCACGAATTGAAAGAAGAGGCTCAGTATGTGAATACAGAGGACTATCATGACTGTATCTGCAACGTTATGCTTTAAAGGCTACGGATATCGCTTCAATTATGCAACACTGTCAACCCGTACACTACAGTAGTACACACACACACACACACACACACAGCTGTCTGCTCTGTGTTTCGGTTTGTTTCATCGTAGTTACACTACAGTACATTTACATTAAGTCATTTAGCAGACTCCAGAACGACTTACAAATTGCTATAAACTACAAACGGTTATCACACAAACAACAATGTTTTTCATTCTTCTTTTCTTTCACGGTAGCAATCAGTCTCCTACAGTTATTTGTTTGAATCAGGTCGGTGCGGATGCAAAGCTTGAGGAGTAATTAGTTTGTCAACTTAATATGACATATCTGATCTTGCAGCTCACTGTTCCACGATGAACTGTGTCACTAACAAACTGTCATTCAGAACCAGTGAACTACACTAACACTTGTCTACTATTGACACTAACCTGACTCTACACGGGGAATACTGCTTTCTCCTTGGGGAAGGGAACCGATGCTGTTTTTTACAGTATCGCTCTGTCTGTTTTCACGGTTAGTGAAACTCCATTCAGTAACTAGGATATATGGACTATATGGACATCAAACCTTCATAAGTTAGGTTGGAAGAATAATGGACTATTAAATTGTACTCTCAAATAAATGTTACTATTTACAGAGATGCTCTCCTGTTTTCTGTGGGATGGATGTGCGTATAATGGTAAATATGACCAGCCTTTGTACAGTAGGATATGTACCGTATAATACGTGTTTGTTTGGGCCTAGGGTTGTTTGAGGGAGAGCAACTTCTGAGTGTTTACTTATTTTGATATGTTAGCACGTTGTAAGGCCTGCACGTGGATATGACTTATTCTAAGTGTGTGTTCGTGCACGCGGTGTACGTGTACGGACTGAGCCCCCTGGCATCCCTTCCATCAGTAGTGAGTGATGACCAGAGCTCTCATCACCAGCAGATTAGCATGACTGATCAGACAACAGCTGAGCCATATTCACATGGGGTATTTGAATGGTACATATTGAATGAATAGAGCAGACATGAATCTCTATTATATGCTACAGAGAAGTGTGTTAGAAAAATTAAGTGTAGATCAATCTGACTGTCCAGTGATGTTCCACGACATGTCTGAATACTTGAATAACCCCCTGGTATGTCTGCTCACACAAACTCATCTCAAACTGAAATAAGATTGCCTGCATTGTTGATATTTATATTTAATAGTAGTTGGGGGTGTTATTGCAATCCGCTCCAGGTGATGCCAGTGTAGCTGCCCAAGATGGAGAGGGTGGAGCAGGGTAGAGTGTGTCCTGTGTCCACGCTCCCTTGTGCACATGGTAAGCCTGTGGGACCAGCATCCCCAACGAAGGGTTTACATTTCCACACTTCCAGGCCCTGAGCACTGTATGGGAATTACACCTGAGCAGTGAGCTGGGCACCCTTCGTGACAATACACTGGGGACAAAGCATGGACAACAAGGGGACTTACTGTAGCACAGGTGGCATGACAACAAGGGAACAACACTGCTTAATGGGAACACATGGACATATGCCAAAAGTCCACGACAGCCACAGGAATGCTTGCTGTAGGCCTGTAGAAGCGTGATGGGAGGGTTGGACCAAGTAGTGGGAAAACAGTATTAACAGCTGTTAACTTGGTTTCAGTGTGGCCTATGGCCCCATTGTCTCTCAGTTCCCAGTATGCATCATGTTGGCTAAACCCACACGTGAAACCGCGAGGTCGGACAGAGTCCACATGACATAACTCATGGACTATTTGTAGTGTGAATGTAGAAGAGATTAAGCTGGAATGATTGGTTAGAGGGATGGAAAGAGAGAGAGAAAGAGAGTTAATGATTTGTATTTGTTTTAAATGTATGAAATACAGTTGTTTGCCAGGTAGTGGGATTAGAAAAATAACCCAAATGACCTTTCAGACACTAAATTCATTGTCAAGTGTTAAGAGTTGCCAAACACCAAATCATCACGAGACTCCAAGTTTACTTTGATATGATGGTTATTATATCCATATTTTTGCACATATAGGTGTTTCCACCACCATTTCTCGCATAATTACTTTTACCAACACAAAAATATCTGCATTTATAAAATTGTATTGTTTCCATCACACCTGTTGAGTTTTTTTTTTTATATGGTATGACTTTACTCTCATAAAAACTGTGGATGGAAACAAGTGACACTTCAGAGCCAAAAATATCTAATCTGAGAGTCCAAACCATAGAGATCCTATTCAATTATTCTAATTCCATGGTCGACTGAGGTCACATGGAGCATTACAATTTTATCAGGATTGAGATCCACATATAGATATGGTATACATCTGAACTCTAAAGATCAGATTCCATTTGTTTTCTTTTCTGTTTACACATTACGGAAAAGATCAGATACACCAGATGATAATACCTGATGTTACCAAAAACTGTGCTGAAATTGCTTATCAAGCTCGTTGTCTAGTGCCAGTGTTGTGTTGTCTAAGTGGTGAATATTGTTTCCCTCCAACACCGTGTTTTTGCAGAGTTAGATGTCCTTTCCAATTCCATGTGGGAAGCTAGAATGGTTAATCAAGGACAGTTGTTGCTGCTGCCAAAAGCATTTCAGTGTTGTGTTTGCTTTTAACAGCTGTGGGGTAGATTTAGGACCAGGCCAGAGAACTCTTCCAAGACACACAAATGCACAGGGGAAGTAAAGTGTTCCTCTGCTAAATACACTGAGTATAAAAAACATTAAGAACACCTGTTCTTTTCATGACATAGACTGACCAGGTGAAAGCTTTGATCCCTTATTGATGTCACCTGTTAAATCCAATTCAGTCAGTGTAGATGAAGGGGAGGAGACAGGTTAAAAATTGATTTTTAAGTCTTGAGACATGGATTGTGTATGTGTGCCATTCATAGGGTATGAAAATGTATGCACTCACTAACTGTATGTTGCTCTGGATAAGAGTGTCTGCTAAATGACTAAAAATGTAAAGAATAGGGTGAATGGGCAAGATAAAATATTTAAGTGCTTTTGAACGGGGTAGTAGGTGCCAGGCACACCGGTTTGTGTCAAGAACTGCAATGCTGCTGGGTTTTTCAAGCTCAACAGTTTCCCGTGTGTATCATGAATGGTTCACCACCCAATGGACATCCAGCCAACCTGACACAACTGTGGGTAGCATTGGGGTCAACATTGGCCAGCATCAACGCTTTCGACACCTCGCAGAGTCCATGCCCCAACGCGGGGGGACTCTACAAGGAATGCTGTCCGACAGGAAGATGGATATAACTTTTTGGCTTTTGGACAGAACCTTTTTTGACAAAACCTTTTTGGACAGAACCTTTTAGACAGAAGCCTTAGGACAGTAACTTTAGAACATGACATTTTGTAGAGAACCTTTTGGACAGTCACAGTACCTTTTGGACAGTACCATGGTTTAAGCAGCAGTAAAACACCATAACACTTCATTGTGTTGTTACTTTTATCTTCATGTTCAATTCATACAGTATATTCCTCACACACCAAATACAATATTTACAATTATACAAAAAAAGGTTACCTCAGTAAACAATTTAGACAACAATTTATACATTTATCATCACAAAAATGTAGACAACCAAATACCTTTCTGCAAAAGCATACACCATAAATACATTTAAAAAATATATTAATTCCAAAAGTAAAGGTGTTATTACAGTGTTAATTTCCAGTATCTTCTCTGAGGAAAGTCCAGTTCAATCTGAATGTATTGCTTTATGTGTCCTCAGTAGTCTCAGGGGGTTCCCTGTGTCTTCAGATCAGCTAGTCTCTTCATCAGGGACAAAGACAAACTTCCTCTGTGGAACTTCCACCTGCAATAAAAAAAAAAACATGATTTCTGTTAAATAAAACAGGAATTTTTCTTATGCTAGGTTCCTCGAAAAAAAAGATTCCATGAAAGCTAGAGCTATTTCAGAGACAAATACATGTGAGCAGGAAAACAAATATATTTCGTAGTCCAGTCCTTCCAGGATTTTGTGATTCTGCGATTGCAAAATTGTTTGCAAAATCAACAATACCCTACAAATTATGCAAGGACAAATTTGGTCAATCACCGCACTATTACCGCATATAACAGTCAAATCACCGAAATATTATTGCATAAAACTGTCAGATTACCACACTACAAAAAGAGGGCTCACAATTTAAACCAATCACCACACTTTTACCGGATAAAGTGGTTCAATCAAGCCACATGTCAACAAATGTTTTCCCTGTCAGCGCAAAACTCAACGCAAAATGTCAGAAATGCAGCAGCAATATCAAAAAATTTTGCCCGCAACTATCACAAAAGTCACTCTGCACTTTGACTAATCAGTGGCATCACCAACATGTACAGTGAGGGAAAAAAGTATTTGATCCCCTGCTGATTTTGTACGTTTGCCCACTAACATAGAAATGATCAGTCTATAATTTTTATGGTAGATTTATTTGAACAGTGAGAGACAGAATAACAACAAAAAAATCCAGAAAAACGCATGTCAAAAATGTTATAAATTGATTTGCATTTTAATGAGGGAAATAAGTATTTGACCCCCTCTCAATCAGAAAGATTTCTGGCTCCCAGGTGTCTTTTATACAGGTAACAAGCTGAGATTAGGAGCACACTCTTAAAGGGAGTGCTCCTAATCTCAGTTTGTTACCTGTATAAAAGACACCTGTCCACAGAAGCAATCAATCAATCGGATTCCAAACTCTCCACCATGGCCAAGACCAAAGCGCTCTCCAAGGATGTCAGGGACAAGATTGTAGACCTACACAAGGCTGGAATGGGCTACAAGACCATCGCCAAGCAGCTTGGTGAGAAGGTGACAACAGTTGGTGCGATTATTCGCAAATGGAAGAAACACAAAAGAACTGTCAATCTCCCTCGGCCTGGGGCTCCATGCAAGATCTCACCTCGTGGAGTTGCAATGATCATGAGAACAGTGAAGAATCAGCCCAGAACTACACGGGAGGATGTTGTCAATGATCTCAAGGCAGCTGGGACCATAGTCACCAAGAAAACAATTGGTAACACACTACGCCGTGAAGGACTGAAATCCTGCAGCGCCCACAAGGTCCCCCTGCTTAAGAAAGCACATATACAGGGCCGTCTGAAGTTTGCCAATGAACATCTGAATGATTCAAAGGAGAACTGGGTGAAAGTGTTGTGGTCAGATGAGACCAAAATCGAGCTCTTTGGCATCAACTCAACTCGCTGTGTTTGGAGGAGGAGGAGGAATGCTGCCTATGACCCCAAGAACACCATCCCCACCGTCACACTTCCCTCAGCCAGGGCATTGAAAATGGGTCGTGGATGGGTATTCCAGCATGATAATGACCCAAAACACACGGCCAAGGCAACAAAGGAGTGGCTCAAGAAGAAGCACATTAAGGTCCTGGAGTGGCCTAGCCAGTCTCCAGACCTTAATCCCATAGAAAATCTGTGGAGGGAGCTGAAGGTTCAGCCTCGAAACCTTAATGACTTGGAGAAGCTCTGCAAAGAGGAGTGGGACAAAATCCCTCCTGAGATGTGTGCAAACCTGGTGGCCAACTACAAGAAACGTCTGACCTCTGTGATTGCCAACAAGGGTTTTACCACCAAGTACTAAATGTTTTGCAGAGGGGTCAAATACTTATTTCCCTCATTAAAATGCAAATCAATTTATAACATTTTTGACATTGGATTTTTTGTTGTTGTTATTCTGTCTCTCACTGTTCAAATAAACCTACAATTAAAAATGTCTTTGTCAGTGGGCAAACGTACAAAATCAGCAGGGGATCAAATACTTTTTTCCCTCACTGTAGTTAGTTAGTGACCATCCTCATTTACTCTTTGTTGTGAGGCCTTTCCTATTTCCCTTATCGTAGCAGCCGTCCAACAGTCCTATTTATAATTCTAGTTAAGTGGCAGGCATTCACAGCCTCTAGACCCTAGCCTTCTGAGGGCAACCAGGATTTTCCACAGTAACAACATAACAAGCAGTTACCACACATTAATTGGCCCACAGAAACATTAGAGACTACTCTCTCTAACCTTTCTCCTTCTTTCTCTCAATCTCTTTCTTTATATCCCCCTCTCTCCATCTCTCTCTCTCTCTCTCTCTCTCTCTCTCTCTCTCTCTCTCTCTCTCTCTCTCTCTCTCTCTCTCTCTCTCTCTCTCTCTCTCTCTCTCTCTCTCTCTCTCTCTCTCTCTCTCTCTCTCTCTCTCTCTCTCTCTCTCTCTCTCTCTCTCTCTCTCTCTCTCTCTCTCTCTCTCTCTCTCTCTCTCTCTCTCTCTCTCTCTCTCTCTCTCTCTCTCTCTCTCTCTCTCTCTCTCTCTCTCTCTCTCTGTCTCTCTGTCTCTCTCTCGGCCTGTGTTAGGGACTTCAACCAAGGCTTGTGTTGTGTTTGGCTGTGTTCAGACATACCACAGCGCTTGATGATGGAAAGGTGTCATATGATCGGCTTCCATCAGAAAATAACATGTCAACCACAGGAGATGACTCAGATAGCGATGTCACCTGTCTAAATCAGACTGACCTCTGAGGTATGTGTTCCCTTTGACTGTAAGAATGCACCCTAAGGTTCTCAAAGCACAACCTCATTTATCTTAGACCGTTTAGACCATATTCTTTCTCTCAACCATTTTATTTGAGTTGTCTTAGACATTTTCCAAGATGACATAGTGTCTCAGTCTGCTGGCTTTGTCACAGAAAGAGACACTTTTCCAGATGGAAACATGTTCATTAGTTTCCAGTGCTATTAGGCTGGTGGTGAAGCATTGAAGCATACAGTGTCTGTCCAGGAATACCCAGACCAGGAAACAGCTGGAATATCCTCCATATTGGTAAGGGCCAATCGTTTTTCCTAGCCATGTGACCGGACCAGAAAATAACTCTGGGCCCTAATGATGACGTATGAGACTGGGAACTCTCATAGGTGGTGTCTCACCAGCCGACCATCTTTAACCCTTAAACCCTTGTTAACTCTCATTGGCTGTGAATGCATACACACATGCACACACACACAATCTCACCTTTCTGAGGGAGCGGACACTGGCGTTGCGGATGGAGTTCATGAGCTGGTCGTGTGAAGAGCGCAGTGGAGTGGGTGGCCTGCTGTACTCCTGTTCTCTCTTCTCTCCCACTGGCCGCAGAGCGTTCTTCAGCTCCTTCAAGATACTGTTGGTCTCTCTCATTCCTTTCTTCCCCTTCTTCCCCTTCCCTTTCCCCTGCTTCTTAACAACCTCCTCGTGGAGCCTGATCACCTCCGCTATTTTCCTAGTCGGCTTCTTCTTCTCTGCTGGGGGCTGGCAGTGTGGGGGAGGGGGCAGGGGAGGGGGCGGGGGAGGCGGCGGAGGAGCAGGGGGTCTGTTTTTTGGGGAGTTTGGGGGATTGCCAAGGAGACACATGAGGGGAACCGTAAGGCGAAGAACCCGGTGTGGCCTTCAACAGAGCGGTGGTACGGGGGTTAACGGCCCCCTCTGGTCCCGCCTGCTGGTTCTGTCTCTGCTCCTGCATGCGTTTCTGTCTCTGACGGTCCATGTTACGGGTCAGGATGCCTGTCATGCTCATCCGGGGGCCTGGCAGGTGGAACTGGTAACCCAGCTTGATCAGGGTGTGGTTCTCCCTCAGAACCTTCACCATCTCCATCTCCACCTGAGAGAGAGAGAGAGAGAGAGAGAGAGAGAGAGAGAGAGAGAGAGAGAGAGAGAGAGAGAGAGAGAGAGAGAGAGAGAGAGGAGAGAGAGAGAGAGAGAGAGAGAGAGAGAGAGAGAGAGAGAGAGAGAGAGAGAGAGAGAGAGAGAGAGAGAGAGAGAGAGAGAGAGAGAGAGAGAGAGAGAGAGAGAGAGAGAGAGAGAGAGAGAGAGAGAGAGAGAGAGAGAGAGAGAGAGAGAGATTGTGCTTTTACTATTAGTAAATGCAGCATCATCAAGATTGAATACCAGACTGACTGACTGACCTGTCCTCCACACATGTGTCTCTGGTTGTGGAAGCGTAGCTCAGTCAGGGTGCTGTTGCTAGGCAGAGCCTGGACCATGGCCAGAACCCCTTTCCCTGTCACATAGTTGGACTCGATGTTCAGGCTGACAATGGAGGTGTTTTCTCGAAGCGTCTTGGCAATGGCCAGCGCCACGGGGTCGTCAGCGTGCGTGTTGGCAAGGCTAAAGACACGCACGTGTGTGTTGGAGCGCAGTGCCTCGGCAAACTGGATTAGAGTGTCCTGTGAGATGTCCTCAATGTTGTTGAGGTTGACCTCTTTGAGTTCAGGGTCGTTACTAAGGACTCTTTCCAGGGCCTCGTCGACAACTGTTGGGTTGCCATCGGCGTTGGTGTCAAGCGGAGGTGGGGGCGGGGTTAGTCTCATAGGCTCCACCCTTGGGGGTCTCAGGAGGCTGGGGGAGGAGATGACGACTGACAGCGGTGATGGAGGACCAGAATCCTTTGGGTGTGCTGCTTTAGGCCTCTCCTCTTCTGGCTCCTCTTCATCCTCCTCATCCTCTGTTTCAGCTTCCTCTTCCTCCTCCTCCTCCTCCTCCTCTTCCTCCTCCTCCTCCTTTTCTTCTTCTTCTTTATAATCTTTATTTTCTTTCTTGTTCTCGTCATCCTTCTCCTCCTCTGCTTCGCTGTTGCTTTCTGTCATGCATTCTTCCTCCCTCTTTTCAGCATCATCATCATCTTCCTGTTTAGACATAAGGTGTACATCTCTCATTAATCTGACTCAGACACATGGTCATGTTCTCTTATAACTGTATTATGTCTAAAGTTAGACCTAAACGGGATATAAGATTTGCATTATTTTGTGTGAATGTCCTAACTGGTTCTCCATTGTACCAGAAAGTGATCATTATTGAATAATTAATCTTATTAATTGGTCAAACAGAATTTAAGGTTATCCATATAGATCTGAGAGTAGCAAGCTAGCTGAGTTAAGACTCTCTCCTTATCACTGACCTGTTTGGGGCTGCTGGCTTCCCCTCTCTCATCCTCCAGTATCCTCTTGGTCTCCTTCTCCCAGTACTTCAACAGCGACTCTCTACTGAAGGTGCCAGTGGGTGTCTTCTCCGTCTGGTCCCTTTGTCTCAGGCCGATGGGCACGTTGGCATCAGGGTCTATGTCTGCCAGCTCCATCTCCAGCTCTGCTAGCTCCTCTGGGCTGAGAGAAGCCAGTAGTTCATCCTCATCCACATCCTCATACTTACTCAGCTCCCGACGGTACCCAAAACTGTTCATCGCTGAAGAGGTTGGCCCCTGTGTTGGGCTCCAGGTAGATGGGGCTCCGTGTGCCGTACGAGTCCGATCAGGGTGGGATCTTTCTGGGATAGGTTTCCGGTCAATGGAGTCTTTCTGGAGGTGTGGGTCCAGTCAAGTTTAGTCTCAGCCTGATCTGTTTGTCCTCTACTGTTTCAGTGAGAACAGTACCAGTGGTGTATGTGCAAGGGGCCTAGCTGGGGTGTCTGTGTCGGTGGTGTGTGTTTTAAATGTGTGTGTGAGTGTGTCCTGTTCTCCTCTATTCTAATCTCTCCAGCTGCTGCAGAGGCCTTAAGAGAGGGATCAGTGGAGTGCAACAAAGCGTCGGACCATGATGCACAGTGCTTTTTTGGGAGACGCTGCTCAGAGAGATAGACTAGAGCCACAAAAAGCATGTGAGCTCAGAGAGCAGAGTGGCCCTGGTCAGGCCTGTCAGCGGATCCCAGCAGCGGCCACATTGTTCAAAGCCCAACCGGTCCCAAGAGAGACAAGCAGAACTCATAGCGACCAACAGACAGAGACACATAGCAACATGAAAGCACATAGACATCACACACAGAGAAACCCACAGACATGGAAAGACATCCAGACTCAGAGACACACACCATTACATAAATGTGTCTCAAACAGTACAGATTTCACTAATATGCCATTTAGCAGATGATTTTATCCAAAGCGACTTACAGTCATGCATGCATACATTATTTTATTTTTTTGTGTATGGGTGGTCCCGGGGATCGAACCCACTACCTTGGCGTTACAAGCGCTGTGCTCTACCAGCTGAGCTACAGAGGACCACAGAGTACTAGGTTGCTCTGTTCAAATGTAGTGGACTACATAAGGAAGAGGGTGTCATTTCAGATATGAGTGGTTGTTTATCTGATAGGGGACAGAGTGAAGTAGGTCCGTATTGAAATTGTGACTTTTCAAGTGTCTTTATCACCGCTCAACATTGTTGTGTGACACAACTGGCCAACCCGTGGGATTAACTACTACAGATAACATGGTTTCTATGGTAACATACAGTATATTTCTATGGAGCCAGTGGCGACACGTCATTGGCGACCCCCACATTTGTAGCTGATTTAAAAATATATATATATTTAAAAATGCATGTTATTTTGGCATTAATACGTGTCACATATCAGTTTGCAAACAATGTAAAAAATAAAGAAAAAATCATTGAGTTAATAAAGCCGAATACAAATGGTCACTTTTTTGCTTTCTTGAATAAGGCAGCTCCAAAATGCAGCTGTTTCATCCTAGCTCAGTACTTTCTGTGGTGGTGGGCCAGCCAATGGAAAATACAGCGCATAGGGGTTGGTGATGTTCTCTAGTTGCGCCGCGATTGGCTCAGTATTCTGTCACTCATGGGGACACTACATCAGCGCCAAATCTAAGGGTAGAGCTAGAAAATTCAAGCCCCTTGAGTGCTGCCATAGAGTTACATTAGAAGTGCCCATCCAAGAAGGCTCAAGGTCATTGGCCACAGATAAAATGTTATATCTACAGTTGCTTTGATTGGACTGATCATGTCAACATCATACTTTCAAAATCTTAGCTAGCAGTCATCATCATGAATCAAGTCAACAATCTACTGGCAAATCCTTTTTAATCCTTGTCATATGAAGATAAATAATGAAGAGAAATTATAGATAAAATGTATCGTGCTCATCTGCCATTGGACATAAACATTACACAACAAATTGGAAATCTCAAATTCAACAATGAGTGGTTAGGAAGGAATCAGTGGCTAACTGCAAGCATTGCAAAGCAATCACTAGCCTGCTATTCAGTGGAGTGGGTGTGTGGTCCCAAGTCTGGGCTTAAGGGTCTCTTTTCCAAGCTTAAAATGGTAAACATTCAACATTGGCCATGCTGTCAATGCAGCATGATTTCTGCCGCGCTCAAAACAACTGTTAACTCGGAACTGGGAAATCTGACTTCAGTGAGTTCAAGACAACTGGGAACTCTGGAAAAAACTTGTTCTGACTGGGAAAATACGTTTTGAACGGTCATCCAACTCGGAATTGTAAGTCATCATGATTTGACCTTGTTTTTTTTTCAGAGTTCCCAGTTGTCTTGAATGCACCATAAATCCAGAGAATGCCAGACTTTGATGACAAAGTGTGATGACAAAATTTGTCCACGAAGGACCGCCGTCCCACCTTCCTGTTCAAGTGAGCACAGCACAACAAGGTGAGTCCAAAAATGTATTGTATGCTGCTGCATAAATGATGTAATATGCCAGGATGATATGTATACTGTAGCTAAGAAAGTAATACTAAGTGTATGTTGTGTAGTACGCTGTTAGTAGCCCATGTGCCTCACCCTAATCATTTGGTCTATTTTCCCCTCTTAATTTTGCCTACTGTTCTGACTTGGTGGTGCACATGTAGCCTATAACCTGTTTTAGAGAAATGTAATCATTATTGTAAGAGCCTTTCATTGTCCCCTTTATTTATCCTACGGTTCTGACTTGGTGCACAGGGAGAATACGGTAAGAACGGCCCATGTTCTGAATTCTGTCGCTGTACATTTCAAAATGCTGAACAAATAGTTATATTGACTTTGTCCGTCCTAGCTCGCTCATTAATGTCTTAATCGAAATTGCGGATTGCCTCTTATCCGCTTGTCGTCCCCTTATGCCATAGTTTGTACATCTCAATTGTCAAACAGCCATATCAGCTATGTTTTTTTTGAAGGCAGTAAATTAGGCTAAATTAACTGTTTCGCTGCCAGACAAGGCTCCGCTGATAGCCAGGTGTAGCAGTGGTAAGGTGTTGGAACTGCTGTTGGGACTCTGCTATTGGGACAGCTTTAGGCCCTAATAGTTTGTGTGCACCGTTTGTCACCGTTATAGTGCAATTAATGTATTGTTTAGTGTTCTGTTGTGGCTTTGCTGGCATGCATCCCACCTCAAAAAAAATGTGGTTTGCCCCACCAAGATTTACATGCTAAAATCGCCACTGTATGGAGCAGACTAATGTATAATGTGGAAGTAGATCTGTATCTTTTAGTGGGCTTTGATTTAGTCAAATGGTTCCTGAAATACTGGTAATAACAATAGATGATTGCGTCAGTGGGCTTATTTCAAAGAGGGTTATGTTATCATTTTAGGCTTGTCAGAGTAGAGTGGAGGAGCTTTTCTGAGAGCTGGCAGACAAGGCAGCGGGATGCTCTCTATCTCTCTCTGCTATACACTGCTGGCTTTGGGCTTTTAAGCAGACCTCTTTATACGTCACCACTCTGTCTGACTGAATGAAAAATAGTATTTGGTTGGAGAACAAAAACGGTCTGTTTATCTATGAAGCTTTGTAGAAGCTCTTCCGTTCTGTCAGTCTAAATCTTCTTGCTAACTCCTAACTCTCAAAGTCCTCCTGACTTCAGAGTCTGGAATGGCTCTTTGATGTTGTGGGCGCAATGCGTCGATAATGAAGGAGGCTGTGCTTTTACTGGTTGGTTCTCCTCTGTGTCTTTCTCACTCAAACACCAATAGGCACAGCCACACAGCCCCAGAGTTCCATCCCCTTCCATTACAACTGTTGGATTTTCAAATCAAACCCGTTGCTCAATTTCTGAGAGAATATGGCATTAACAAACGGCCTCCTTTCCAGACTGGTGTGTCACAGCTCTCCCTGAGCTGTCACATTGGTCACGTCAGCCAGGCTAGGGTGATAACTCTCTTTGGGTAAAGGGCTTGTTACTCTTGTTAAAAACAAATCTGCCTCGCTCATCTCTAAAAATAGATCTACATTGATCCTGTAGGTGCCCATGTCCAGAAATCCAAAATAGGGTTGACATGCGTAGATGTATGATGTGTTCATACTGTTTCAGGCAGTGGGCAATGATGTGGAACCTATAAGACCTTTCTCGACATCTATTTCTAGGGGACATCATTTTTCCCTAGGGGACAATACATTTTATTGTGTTGTGTAATGACACCCTGAGAGGCGCTACTGTGAGCAGATCCTTGCTCTTCTGCTGCCCTAGGTGAGACCAAAAAATGCCACCTGCAAAAGTAGACTAGTCCCAGTAAGCAAAATTACGTTGAAAAGACATTTAACATCCAAATGTATATCACTGCGCTTTCAACCATTTAAAAGCACAGCATAGTTTAAATGGGAATCAAATGTCATATGTTTTGTTTATTTATACAACATATTAATGTATTTTCACTGTGCTTCATCTAATAGCAGAACCAAATGACCTGGATTGCAGTTGAACTTACATTAAAAGTACATGGTGCAAGTGATAAATGTCGTTCGAGATTCTGCACAGATTATTAAAGCAATTGTGAAGATCTCCACAGACCTGCGACAACCTATACATGCTATCTTGAACATGCACGCTCTATGTGATTACATAAGTAGAACTGTATAGTTCCAGTAACCTCAAAATGTGGCCATAGATGTGTTACTCATTTTAAGGTTGAATGTTACATTAGTTTGTAAGATAGCCTTAACTTTAGGCTATTGACTATATTTTAAAAGTAATATTGAATTGTGTTTAGATGGCAACGCAACCAAATATCAACATTTGAAGGAGATTTATTTTCTGCTTGGATATCCTAGCTCAGTACTATGAATAATTCACGTCTCCATCTCAACCAAAAATCACAGATAAAGAATAGGACTAAATCAAATCATATCACACTTTAAACATTTATTTAGTCCTATTTATTGTACTTAGATTTTTGGTTGAGATGGAGATGTGAATCCAACATATCAATCATTAATTTGTAGACAAACTGGAATTAAAGCCAGACTAATTCAGTGGCACAGATGGAACTATCCAAGCAAAATATATATCACCTTCAAATGTTGATATTTGAATGCGTTGACAGGCAAACACAATTCAATATCACTAAATATCATTACAGTTAAACCGGAGCTTGAAATGCTAGGCCTATTGAATTCTGGGTTGAATTGAAACAACAGCTGTTCATGACTGCAAATGCTATACAGGCCGAAATAGCTACTAGCTACCATTTTCTATTAGAATGTTATTTTTAAGTAACACTGCATACTCCATAACCCCTGAAGGGGCACTGACTGACTGGACTGTCTATTTATCCTACTTTTTTTCACAGAACAAATGTCAATGAAAAACATAATATATGTTCTGTTAAACCTACCCTTTGGAATGACGTCAATAGCAACAGTGAATCTATTTAGTTTTTAAGTGGAGATTTTCCAACAATCACTCTCACGATAGCACATTGGTAATAGTCAGTGACAAATAGCTGGGCTGGGCTTGGTTAAAACCCTGGATGGGAGACCAAAGGGTAGTTGTAGATAGATCAATTCTCCAGGAGGAGGTGCTGCCCAGCATGTTTTTTTCTTTCTGATAATGTTTAAGATCTGACGTTGTTTTAAAGGTACAAATTCAACATATTTTATACAAGGTTTGTCTATGTTGAAATTTGGTTAACATGATGACATAATCCTGTGGTTGACATTTCACCCTCAAAACAACAGTTGATGACTTTTTTCAAATCCAATGTATTTTCCACATAGATGCCATGTCACAATACATTGACTATTACGTTGAAACAAGCATGTGAATTGGATGACAATCATTATCGTATTATACTTCTTTCTCTGAGACCAGGTTGCTTGTTGCGTTGTAACAACAAAGGAGAATTATGTGGAGATTTTAAGTTGGTGGTTAGGTGAACTAATGACAAAGGTTAGGATAATTTATGTGAAAGATTAGGGGAACAAAAACGACAAAAGTTGGGCGAATTTACATAGCAGGTTAGGTGAATTGGGTTAAGTTTAGAATAAGGGTTAGGGGAAGGATTAGCTCAAATCCTACAGTTGTCTCCGACACAACTCGAACGCGCAACCTCTGGATTGCTAGATGGTTGCGGATTACACTCACCCATCCTCCTTGACCAACTTCCCTACTTTAGTTTCTGTCTCAAGTAACTAGACCATTAGTAGGTATCATACGTCTTGGCGGTGCTAAAAAATGCCTAAGTATGTTTCGTATGGCTCTGAGGCCAGGCTGTTTAGGTAGATAACCAAATACTTGTAGTACTCATAGTCCTCATAGTATTCTCTTTGGTATGACCAGAGAGAAGGTCTATGTCAGGGTTCTCCAAACCTATTCCTGGAGAGCTACCGTCCTGTAAATGTTCACTTCAACTCTAATCTAGATGGCTTATTCATCACAAAACCTTTTGACCGGTAGTGTACGTGTCAGCAACCACAGCTAATGAAGTCATTGAAACCCTTAACAAGGAGTTGCAGTCAGTTTTGGAATGGGTGGCCAGTAATACATCTCTAAAACTAAGAGCATTGTATTTGGTACAAATCATTCCCTAAGCTCTAGACCTCAGCTGAATCTGGTAATGAATGGTGTGGCTGTTGAACAAGTTGAGGATACTCAATTATTTGGTGTTACCTTAGATTGTAAACTGTCATGGTCAAAACATATAGATTCAGTGGTTGTAAAGATGGGGAGAGGTCTGTCCATAATAAAGTGATGCTTTGCTGTTTTGACACCACACTCAAAACAAGTCCTGCAGGCTCTAGTTTTGTCTTATCTTGATTATTGTCCAGTCAAGTGCTACAAAGAAAGACCTAGTTAAGCTGCAGCTGGCCCAGAACAGAGCAGCACATCTTGTTATTCATTTTAATCAGAGGGCTAATATAAATACTATGAATGCCAGTCTCTCTTGGCTAAGAGTTGAGGAGAGACTGACTGCATCACTTCCTCTTTTTATTGGAAACATTAATGTGTTGAAAATTACAAATTGTTTGCATAGTCAACTTACACACAGCTCTGACACACACACTTACCCCACCAGACATGCCACCAGGTGTCTTTTCACAGTCCCCAAATCCAGAACAAATTCAAGAAAGCGTACATTATTATATAGAGCCATTATTCAAATCAAATCAAATTTTATTTGTCACATGCGCCGAATACAACAGGTGTAGACCTTACTGTGAAATACTTACTTACAAGACCTTAACCAACAATGCAGTTCAAGAAATATAGTTAAGAAAATATTTACTAAATAAACTAAAGTAAAAAATTAAATAAAAAGTAACACAATAAAATAACAATAACGAGGCTATATACAGGGGGTACCTATACCGAGTCAATGTGCTTCTATGGAACTCCCATCTCATATTGCTCAAATGAAGAAAAGAAAAAAAGACACTTCACTGCACAATGCCTCTCCCCTATTTGACCTAGATATTTTGTGTGTATGTATTGATATGTAGGCTACAGTATGTGAGCCATTTTTAAATGTATGTAGTTCTGTCCTTGAACTGTTTATTAATGTTCTGTGTTATGTCATGTTTCATGTTTTGTGTGGACCCCAGGAAGAGTAGCAGCTGCTTTCGCAACAGCTAATGGGGATCCTAATAAAATACCAAATGCTACATCTAGCACACATGATTCTAATAATTAGCTGGTTGATAAACTGAATCAGGTTAGTTACAACTGGGATTAGAGCAAAAGCCTACAGGAGGGTAGCTCTCCAGGAACAGGGTTGGAGAGCCCTGGTCTATGGTATGACTAGCGGGTAGTGTCCACTCCACTGTGTCTCTCCGGGCGGCAGGCTGGTGTTGACAGGGCAGGAATGCTGCTGTTCAGATAACAACAACAACAGGCTGACAACGCTAGAACTCTCTCAACATAACTCTACGTTGGACCATGCTACTCTAGTCTACCTTCCGCTAGCTGTGCCTTCACAACAGAACCCATGTTTGGTTCAGTCAGTTAACTGGGGTGTTCAACATTTCACTATTTGATCTGAATACAGAAATTGTTCAGCTACTGTAAAGGCCCAAGGCTTGGTTGGAGTGGAGGATACAGTGCATAGGACTATAGTCATGTGCGTGGATGCGGATTGTAACATTGCCACCCAGTAGTGTTTTAGGGTTACTCGATTCTGCTTTGGAAAAACAGCCTAAATCCTAACATCTATTTTGGGAATGTTACGAGATCTGGCTCATACCCTCTCTGTGTGCCAGGGAGAGTTGAGCTGAGAGGTATACTACAAAGTAGGATCATTGAGTTAGCCAGCTAACTCCTAAATATTGTGAAATTTTTAATTTTAAATTTAATTTTGAAATAGGCATGGTCTAATTGATTCAAAAACCCAAAACACATACAATATCTAAGTTTAGCTTGCATAATAAACCAGAAAATGAATAGTTATTTCTGGTTGTTTATGAAAGTTAGCTGGTTAGCTGTATTCTGCTTTGTAGTATACCCCTCTGGTCTCAGTAGCCTTGTTTATACCTGGTGCAAACATGCATCCTGTCCTGATCTTGTCAACATTCAAATTTTTAGACATTCGTCTACACATTCTTTCAAAATACTATGTATTTATTTATTTTCAGACTCATATTGATGCCATAAGTCAATGTTCCCACTTGTCAATGCTGAAAATGATGATTTAAATGGTTTCACTGTCCAGATCTGTCTCACTTGCGCGCCTGACTACCTCTGGAGGTGGTCAGGGAAATCTGATCAGAATCAGAAAAATGTGGGCACAATCAGAATGTGGACAAGATCAGCACAAAGAATGCATGTTAGCATCAGGTATAAACGGGGCTAGTGACAACACAGTCTCAGATTTAGAGCTCCACAACTAACTCACAGAACTTTGAGAGTATAATATGGATGAGCTGTTGTCTAGATCTCTCTAGATTTAAGCCCTGGTCTTATGAGTCAGGTAGGTGTCAGGGTCACTGTAAAAGTCAACAGTCCATTGCAGCAGAGTCATTCAGGCCAGTGTCCAGTGAGTGTTTAGCCCTACGTATAAACTGAATGAGCTCTCAGAGAGTTATTTTTAGTCCTGACCTGCTTTTCCCATGGGAAGACCTTGAGGAGTAGATCAAACTACATGTACTGTACCATACTGCAAAGCTGTGCTGTCTAATGTATGCAGTCTAGTAGAAGTAGTAGTACTATGTTAAAGACTATTCAGAGAACATAAATCAATGTGAAAATAATTGTAGTTATTACAAACATTACATCACAAGTACACTTGCCATACTTGATATAAGCATAAGTATACGAGCTAAAGCATTATTCATAAGAAACAGCATAATGTGAATGATCAGTTATGTCTTTGTTTCCTTCTTTTTTTTCTTCTAAATATGTTTTCATTGAAATTGTCCAGTTATGAGTGTGAGGCTGCCGACCCACCATACTCGTTGTACTCCCTGTAGGTGAGGTAGTGTTTGAGTGTCGGGGGGAACGGTACGGCAGCCATGACTTCAGGGTCATTCAGTCTCCTAGGGGTCATCTGTCTCCTAATGACCAAACGACACTGGTGCTGCAGGGACCGCGGGTTGTCTGGGGATACACACACATGGACGGACACACACACACACACACACACAAAAAGTCAGGTTATTCTGTACATGATGATGGCGAGATGATCTGTAAGATATTTCAGTATTTGCATTCCCACTGTTTTTTGTCCACTATAGGCAATTGATTATTGTATTTGTGATTATAAGAGGGAGTGGATTATGATTATTAGCAATGATGCTGCATTACCCAGAATGTCACAGATGTCTGGCCACTCTTTCTGTTTCTCCAGGACCCGTAGGAGGTTGGGGCAGATACGTGGGTGTCTGACGTAGTCCAGAAGCATCTGTACCACACTCCCCGCCAGGTTGACCACCGACGACAGGGAGATTATTTCACAGAACTGGAGCAGAGAGCGAACAGGACAGCGAGACTGACATCAGAAGGACAAGTACTGGAACTGGACAAGGTATTAGCTACACTTGCTGTTATGTTCTAAGTTAGACAAACACATTCTACATCAGCGGCGGCCAACCCTGGTCCTAGAGGACCACAGTGTGTGCAGGCTTTTGTTCCAGCCCAGAACAAAAATACAGTACCTGCCTCCCTCCAGATCCAGGACTTACCTACTTCCTCTATTCTAAATCAAAGATTGGGGGCCAACTCCTGGTCTACTGGAATAGACCAAGAGTTGGCCTACAGGACTTACCGAGGCTCTGTAGTCCTGGTTATAAAATAAAGTTCTTCTATGGTTATGGTGGTAATCGACCCAGGAGTCGCAGTCCATATCCTGTCCGTTGCCGTGGTTACACAGGAAGCACTTGTCTACGTCGTAGCCGTTGTTGAGCAGCAGGCGCAGCATCATGTGATCTCTGAGACAGTACTGCAACGCGGTGGGAAACACTGTGTCACTGATCATTCTGAAGTAGCAGTTGACCTCGGCACCACTGGACAATAGCAGACGCACCAGATCATACCTGGGGAGGGATGGGATCGGGTTAGACAGGTGATGTCATAGAAGAGACCAGGAAGTAGTAATACATGGACACTAGGTTGAAGATGAAAGGTTAAGACAACGTCATAATTCCAAGCAGAAGCGTTAAAAAATAAACAAATTCATGGGACCTAGCATGGGAGCCAACAAACTGTTCCAATAGATAGAAGTTGGTGACATCACTGCTGTGCTCCATTCAGTTTCATTTATAGCTATTGCAGAGTTAGTTTGTGAAACATGGGCTACTCTCAAGTAAGGAAAAACCTTCCCTGACGGAGACATGAAGACTTGCGTTATCCCAAAGCTAACACCTAGGCTTAGTTCAGTGGTCTACCACGGTCTTGAGTTATCCATTCAGATACGGTCTCATACCTCCCAGCGCGTACAGCCACCAGGAAGCAGCGTAACGGGTCCAGGTCAGTTTTGGCACCGGCAGCCAGCAGCATCTCTGTGCAGGTGACATCACTGTTTGATACGGCGAAGTAGAGCGGACTCCGCCTCATGTCCCCATAGTTCTCTGGTAACACAGTTATAACAACATGATCAATTGATCCATTTTGTTTAATTCTTATCCAAAACATCTTACATTTAACACGTTTATAATAAGAAGCCTATATGCAGGGCCGGCCTCAGGCATAAGCGACATAAGCGGTTGCTTAGGGCCCCCTGCCGCTAGGAACTCAGTCTGGGTTGAAAGTCAGAATAGTAGAATACACAAGGTGCAATTTTGTAAATGTGGTTGTGCATCAGCAGTTTTTCTCTTGTTATGTCAGTCACTGACAGTCACTCAATTAGCCATGTCACACAGGAATCAACCTCACAACTTTGGAGTTACAAGCACCTGCCACTTGGGCAGGGCTCCTTTATAAAAGAGATTGTGTGTCCATGTGTGTGCCCAATTGTACTACCTGGTTTGTGTGTGTCCATGGATTGTACCTGAGATGTGTGTGTCCAGCTGAGTGTTGACATCGAAGCCTTTCTCTATGAGCAGCTCCAGACAGTCAACATGGCCGCCATCTGCTGCAGAGTGGACTGGGCTCTGGCCAGACAGACGGATGGCTCTCTTAGTGGTGATGGGGATGAAGGTCCTCAGAGCACTGGGACAAACACAACATCATAGATCAGATTGTTGACTATACCATCACTATTGATTATGTTGTTGAAATAGGATCTAGACTATGAACTGAACAACTGCTTCTAGACCCAGGGATGGACAATTCCTCAGGGACAACACTTTCTAAGAACTGGATAATCAGATAACTCTCTAGCCAAATACATGTCTTGATCAATTGATTGCCACAAAGACCAGCACGCTCTCCAGTAGCTGTACAGTACATCCCTGTTCTAGACTGTTAGTAATATATGCCATTTAGCAGACGCTTTCATCCAAAGCAATTTACAGTCATGCGTGCATACATTTGACATATGGGATATTTTACGTCCTTGGAATCTAAACCCACAATTCTGGCGTTGCAAGGGCCATGCTCTACCAGCTGAGCTACAGTGTCCCACGTAGTAAGAGTGAGCCACTCACAGGATGTGTCCCTCATAGGCAGCTCTGTGTATGGGCAGCTGGCAGGCCAGACTGGCTATGTTAGGGTTGGCTCCAGCTTGCAGGAGGAGGTCTATGCAGTCCAGGTTCCCTGAGCCGGCTGCATCGTACAGAACAGTGTCTCCGTTATATGCCTTGGCATTCACGTCGCCACCTGGTGGGGAAGGAGGACGATTAACCCTACTGTAGTCCTGTAGACTTGTGTTCAAGTCAAACGTTTACGTATAACTGATATTTACATTAAACTATTTTTCAGTTCCTTGTAATTGTATTTTTGGCTATTCTTCGAGAATGTTTATTTGCCTTTTGTTTTGACAATATATTTTGAAAATGTACATTATTCATCAAGGTCAATCTAAGGCCTCTGATTGGCTCGTACCGTTCTTTATGAGTATATCCAGGACCTCGGCGTGGGCGTACTCTGCTGCGATGCCCAGCGGGGTGACATTGTGCCCATCTACAGCTGTCACCTTGGCCCCATGTCTTAGCAGAAGCACCAGGATGGCACTGCAGCCCACCTGGCAAGATATCACGCACACTTTTTAAGGAAAAGGGAATTACAATAAAACATTGTTTTTTATGACATGTTTTGGCATTCCAGCACCTTGATGAGGCAGTAATATAAACAAGACTACCGGTGTAACTCCAACTCACCTTTGCTGCCTCGTGAATGGCCATCCACTTCTTCAGACACACCTGTTCCACGAAGGCCCCACAAATGATCAGAGTGGACACCATGTCATATGATCCCTGTCTCACCGCTAACACACATCAACACAGGACAACACATAACAAAACAGCACATGCTTGCTTGATTGACAACATAGAACATGTGGTCCTCTGTAGCTCAGCTGGTAGAGCACGGCGCTTGTAACGCCAGGGTAGTGGGTTCGATCCCCGGGACCACCCATACACAAAAATGTATGCACGCATAACTGTAAGTCGCTTTGGATAAAAGCGTCTGCTAAATGGCATATTATTATTATTATTATTATATTATTATAACAGTGCTTGAATACAGTATAGTGCAGTGACTGTGTGTGTGTATGAGTGTGTGTGTTACCGAGCAGCAGTGGGGACTCGTTCAGGCTGTTGGTTTTGTGTGGAGACGCTCCATGCTGCAGTAGAGTCCTGACGTTCTCCAGCAGACCCTCTTGAACAGCCAGAATCAACGCTGTGTCCCCGTCTGCAGTCACATCCTCCACAGTCACATCAAAGGAAGCTGCAACAATAATGGGAATTAAACACATGTATTAGGTGCTTCATTAGTACCTAATATCCCAGTGGCAGAGTGTTATAGAAGCAGTACTGTAAGTGGCTACTGGTATTTGAGGTACTAGTTGTGCGGTACTGCTGGTGGTATGTGGGCCTCTCACCCAGCAGGACCTGATTCAAGACCTGTTCCTGGGACTGCAAGGCGGCTCTGTGTAGGGGAAGCCACCCTCTGCTGTCCCTCTCTGTGAATGCCTGCAAACCAGAAAGCTCCTGCAGGGTACACACATCACCTAGGGAGAGACACCACACAGAACCCTAGGTTAGGGTTATGGCTAGGGTTATGGCTAAGGTTAAGGTTGAACCCTGATGTGGACATAAAACTAGGGTTAGGGGTTAATGGCTGAAGGGCAAGGGTTGGGCTAGGGCAGTTTCAAAGGAATGGTCGGTGAGGGGTAGTCCTACCTTGCTCGATGGCAGTCACTATCCTCAGATAGTCACCACTGACTGTTTGTATGCTGTTGAGAAATGGGTAAACTAAGTCAGGGAGAGGTAACATACTTATTGTGAGATGTGCAAATAATACATGGATGTAATCTTCTCCATCTTCTGAATACCTGTCTATTGATGAATCTCGAATACTCTCTCGAATGGCATACTCAATGAGCTCCTCCTCACATCTATCGACGTCCTCCATTCCTACAGAGAAATAAAGAAGAAACACCATGAACCTGAAAAACACGTCACTGCAGTCTGCATAGATCAACAGACACTTCCTAAACTATAGGCATACAGACAGGAATGACATTGCAATGATAAGTTGAAAGGTTTTAAAGCCCCTTCGTTACTATCAAATATCCCAATGAATGGGCAACTCCAGTCTTACCTGTGAAATATCTAGTGAAAGTCCCAGTCTCCGAAGGTTTGTTGGCTGCAAAGAAAGTTTTATGTTGGTGTTTGCAGGAGTAAGGGGATATTTTTAGACATGACCTGCTTGTAATACCAGCCCCACGCTCTGAAAATGCCTGTCACGCTGTCACATGCAGTGTTTCACTATCACACTACAAGTTTATCATAATAAGATTTAATTTACTATAGGAGACATACAGTATAGACAGGCTGTCCGGCTTATAGCATACAAGTCCTACATTTTTGGATATTGCTAGTATGTGTAGTGTACCGACATCGAATGATAATAAATTACCATTTTTAATACTTATTTTTCCAATATGATAATTGAACATGTATTGTAGGAGCCGTTAGTTAATAACATGTATTTAGGCTACTGAATAAGAGGACTCATGTCTACTTACTACAACTACACAATCAAACATGCTGAGCTTTTATTTTGAAAAACGAGGACGCACTGACGTCATTTTTATTCGACAGAAATGTCCCAGGATCCATTGCGCCCAAAATCATGGCTGGCGTTCTGAAAAAGGTACTAGTGGAGGTCATGTTATGATTTTGTGAAAATGTAATGTGCTTTTGTTTATTCAGTTAGTTTCCTTGACTTTAGAATTGATATGAGCTTTGTCGCGTTCTATTGACAAGCATTATTTTAAGCTAGCTAGTGTAGCAGGCTGGCTCGTCTTCTAGCTAAAAAACGTAGCTAGCTCATTTGCTGGAGGGTTCGCGGATAGCTACTTCGTTCTGCTATATCAGGGTTAGTTACCTAGATCAGTGGCTTGTCCATTGTGAAGTAAATATAGCCAACTTACATGGCTGACACAATACTAACTTAAAGCTACATTACGTTTTATCCATATGTCCTGTAATGTTCCACCTTCCTTCTGAATGCCATATGATTATTTTACCCAGGAGATTACTAGCTAACTATGTAGTCTCGCGTGCTAGCTAGCTATTATGCTCATTGTGTATAATACTTTCCCCAGACAACAGGCTTGGTGGGACTGGCCGTATCCCACAACCCTCATGAGGTGAGTCCACAGTAATCACCATAATATACAACATTAGTAGTTTTGTAGCTACACTAATGGCCATAAACAGCAGTAGTAGACCACACCTACTTTTGTCTGATAATGTATCTCTGGTGTGTGTGTGTCCCCTCAGCGCCTGAGGATCCTGTACAGTAAGATCCTGGCATCTCTCCAGGTCATCCCTCAGGATGCAGCCTACAGAAAGTACACAGAACAGCTGGTCAACGACCGCTTTGACCTCATCAAAGCAGTAAGTTACACTCCAACCACGGTCAGGTTCAGGGCTAGACCATGGTCAGGTCCAGAGCAGACTTGGGGCAAATGTTTTCAAATGTGATCAGGGCTATTGCACTGACAAGTTTAACACAGTAGAAAACCAATCCTACCAGCCCTCATTGTAACTGTGAGTTCATGTATTAGCTTGAACTTGTATGAACCTCTGTGAGGGTATCCCCTTGTTGACTTTGATACACTGCTCAAAAAAATAAAGGGAACACTAAAATAACACATCCTAGATCTGAATGAATGAAATAATCGTAATAAATACTTATTTCTTTACATAGTTGAATGTGCTGACAACAAAATCACACAAAAATTATCAATGGAAATCAAATGTATCAACCCATGGAGGTCTGGATTTGGAGTCACCCTCAAAATTAAAGTGGAAAACCACACTACAGGCTGATCCAACTTTGATGTAATGTCCTTAAAACAAATCAAAATTAGGCTCAGTAGTGTGTGTGGCCTCCACGTGCCTGTATGACCTCCCTACAACACCTGGGCGTGCTCCTGATGAGGTGGCGGATGGTCTCCTGAGGGATCTCCTCCCAGACCTGGACTAAAGCATCCGCCAACTCCTGGACAGTCTGTGGTGCAACGTGGCGTTGGTGGATGGAGCGAGACATGATGTCCCAGATGTGTTAAATTGAATTCAGGTCTGGGGAACGGGCGGGCCAGTTCATAGCATCAATGCCTTCCTCTTGCAGGAACTGCTGACACACTCCAGCCACATGAGGTCTAGCATTGTCTTAGGAGGAACCCAGGGCCAACCGCACCAGCATATGGTCTCACAAGGGGTCTGAGGATCTCATCTCGGTACCTAATGGCAGTCAGGCTACCTCTGGCGAGCACATGGAGGGCTGTGCGGCCCCCCCAAATAAATGCCACCCCACACCATGACTGACCCACTGCGAAACCGGTCATACTGGAGGATGTTCTCCATGGCGTCTCCAGACTGTCACGTCTGTCACGTGCTCAGTGTGAACCTGCTTTCATCTGTGAAGAGCACAGGGCGCCAGTGGCGAATTTGCCAATCTTGGTGTTCTCTGGCAAATGCCAAACGTCCTGCACGGTGTTGGGCTGTAAGCACAACCCCACCTGTGGACGTCGGGCCCTCATACCACCCTCATGGAGTCTGTTTCTGACCGTTTGAGCAGACACATGCACATTTGTGGCCTGCTGGAGGTCATTTTGCAGGGCTCTGCCAGTGCTCCTTGCACAAAGGCGGAGGTAGCAGTCCTGCTGCTGGGTTGTTGCCCTCCTACGGCCTCCTCCACGTCTCCTGATGTACTGGCCTGTCTCCTGACAGACACAGCAAACCTTCTTGCCACAGCTCGCAATGATGTGCCATCCTGGATGAGCTGCACTACCTGAGCCACTTGTGTGGGTTGTAGACTCCGTCTCATGCTACCACTAGAGTGAAAGCACCGCCAGCATTCAAAAGTGACCAAAACATCAGCCAGGAAGCATAGGAACTGAGAAGTGGTCTGTGGTCACCACCTGCAAAACCAGTCCTTTATTGGGGGTGTCTTGCTAATTGCCTATAATTTCCACCTGTTGTCTATTCCATTTGCACAACAGCATGTGAAATGTATTGTCAATCAGTGTTGCTTCCTAAGTGGACAGTTTGATTTCACAGAAGTGTGATTGACTTGGAGTTACATTGTGTTGTTTAAGTGTTCCCTTAATTTTTTTGAGCAGTGTATTTGATATCATGTTACGAGACATTGTTTGGGATGGCATCTATGTGTTTCAATCCATATAGATCATTTCATTGTCTTCATTTCAATTGAAAGGAGCCTGATGTGGAGAAACTAGAGAAGAAGATCAACTGTGGTCAGATCGAGGAGGTCATTCACCAGGTACAGAGAGGAGCCTCACTCTTTTCATTGCTTTGTATCTTCCTCCTAAAGTTGCTTTCTCTAGCCCCGTTTATGCCTGGTTTCAACATGTGTCCGTTGTCCTGATCTTGTCCAAATTCTGGTTGTGCCCACATTTGTTGACAGGCGTAGACAATCAAGACTCATTGTGATCTGATTGTGATTAGATCTTCCTGACCACCTCCAGAGGTAGTCGAAGACGCATCTTGTGCGGATATCCTTGAAGTGTATACAAATCCAGACAATGAAAGCGTATACATTTGGCCAACGTCACGGTTGTCCAGGCCTCTCAAAAAAAAAGATACCCGGCCGGTTTAATTAAGATCATGGTCTTTAGAAATCAAGTGCCAACTGGCACTGAGGCTGGATATGTCACAGTCCAATACCGCGTCCAGCTCTGATTTAAAATTGGCATATAGAAAAATATATTTAAGAGACATTATCCCGAATGAGAGAAAAAGGGTTCTCCCGTTCCCACATCCAATGCAAGCGCAAAATCAAATATTTGAAAACATCATAGGCTACAGAAAGGCCAAGGACTGTAATAGCATAATTTAAACTAAAGTAAAAATGTATTGGGGATGCATGCAGGGATGGACTATGATGGAGTTGCAGCAGAAGAGAGCAGTGCATGACACTTGTATGGTAAGGTATAGGCTTAATGTTCCTCCTGTACCTTTATATCTAGCCAGAATGAACAGTGGGCAAGGGGTGAATAGTCTTTCAGTTGCTGTATCAAATATGAAAAGAATACAGTGATATAATGCAATCCTTTTCAATTATATTATGTGCATTTTTGAGCATTTCTCAGATATCAAAAAAGTGCGGAAGATGTCCAAACTGATGCGTAAAGGCGCACAGCTTTCTGTAGCCGAAGCGTGAGCGAGGCTACTGTCCAATAGGCGAATGTAGGCTTCAATACGAAGGACTCTGGGCTACTTTCAGATTTACACTTTGTTCCTTTATAAAGCCTTTGCTTTACATGCATGCGCCTTTGCACTTTTTATAGATTGCTGCATTTTTATAATTTGACCACACGTCTTGCTATAGGTTATCATATTGAGGTACCGTTAGCGAATTATCACTGCTCATTGATTTGGAGGAAACTAAACCACGGTTGTTCTCCCAGCATGTCACTTTTTTTATTCCTTTGGTACTGTTTAGTCCTATACTAAAGGTTATTTACAATATTAAGACAACATATGTAAACATCGATGTGTAAAGAACAACCCTGTTCAGACCTGTTTGGATAATGCGTTGCGCCATTCAGAGATGCACTTTGTAGCCTACTCTGTAACTTAACCTGTTTCTGTTTTTACTGTGTGCATTAGGGCCTAAGTGTCATTTCTTTTTTACTGTGCAAAAAAGGTATTTTGTACACGTATCCAGATACTCAGATCGTTTGTGTGGTGACGTTTTTAGGGATGGGAGAGATTCTCTGAATATTTATTGTGTACGGCTGTGGACAGGTCCAGGTTATCGGGACAGTAGCCTATTACACCCAGTCTTAAATCGTTGGGTAACAAAAGTAGGCTGTAATGATGAATATGAAACTATTGATTATAAAAGCGAGCTGTTTTCTGTCGATTTATACAGTGTCATAACGGGAGGTCCAAGGCAGGTTGGATGAATTTGCATACAGGGAGGGACCATGGAATCTGGTCACAATAGGGACGAAGTGGGTAGATGAGAAATACATTCTATTACCGTGTGTAGACGCAACAAATCTTGATCAGATCATCTTGATTGGATGATGACAGCCATGTTAATGCAAGGTGTAACCACGGTTACTGAGACATTGTTTTGTTTCTCAAACTATTTTGAAGCATTCAAAAACCTCCCTCAGTGTATCTCCCTCTTCCCTTCCCCATTTATCCTACATCCCTAGCCTTATCTGATCCACTAATTTCCTCTTCCCTCAGGCGGAGTGTGAGTTGGCCCTATCCAGAAAGATGGCGGAGTGGAAACCATGGGAACCACTGATTGAAGAGCCTCCCGTCAACCAATGGAAGTGGCCCGTTTAAAGACTACTTCCTGTATTGATCATATGTCTGTTTGTGTAAATGTGTAAGTACTTCATTCCCAATGAAGCATGTACAAATAAAACGGGAAATATTTTCCCTATCCTTGTAAAACTAATCTTTGACATTTTGCCTTGTTGGGTACTGGGTGATAAAAAAAATAAAAAAAACATTTCAGACAGTTACATAAAAACACTCAGCCAAACCAAGGAGAATGAATGGAAGTTAAATAGCAAGATACTCTTTATTGAAAAACATGCCTAGAGCCCGGTTTATGCCTGTCCTGATCTTGTCCACATTCTGATTGTGCACATTTTTAGTTTGCACTAATGAATACACCTCATGTGTACACCTGACAAACCTTGAACAGATAGTGATTGGATCATCTTGATCACGAAAACCAAATTGTATTAATGCAAGGCGTAACCAGGGCTATAAATAGACCACCTTTTGAGAAAAGGCATCGTCCTGTCCTAGTGACCAATGCACCGCACATATTTAAAGCTGTTCAGTCAGAAAGTTAAAAACGTTGGGTAAGATTGGACAACAAAAGTCACAACTGGGATATGAACTGGCAACCATGTGGGTCTCGACATGCGTATAATGCCCCTCATCCACCTCCAATCTGCCAACTGTAAGGCAATTATTTTATTTGACTCTAAACTCCACCCACTGACCTGTCACTGAGCTCTGCCCACAGCTTTCATCCAACCAATACATTTGTCCGGGACTACTTCTGGAGGTGGTCAGGAAGATCACATCATTTTAAGCATCCACACCCGTCTAAAAATGTGGGCACAATCAAAATGTGGACAAGATCAGGACACATGCTGCATGTTACCAGGTATAAACAGGGCTCAGGATACAAGCATTCATCAGGGAGCCCTCTTATCAGACAACTTGTTTTACTTCTCGTATTATTATAACCACAACCTTAGAGCTTTAGACCCACAGGACATCATTAAATAAGACAGAACATATCAACAGTTCTATAGGCCAGACGGGAAAAGAGCTGATTCAGTTTAATCTGTTATTAAGTGTTTAATAGACTAAGGGCTCTATTCAATCCATATCGCTGTAGCATTACAGATAGCGCGCTATAAATCTAAAGGTCATTTCCTAATGAGCCGACATCTGCAGCATTTACTGTGAATGCAGTTTCCGCTAACACGGCGGGAACATTGCCTTGAAATTAAAATCGCTGAATTTCTGCCATATGGATTGAATAGAGCCCTTAGATGAGGTTAACTATTATTATTAAAGCCCTACCATCAATCATTCCTTATAATGATAATCATTGTTCACCATAAAACATTTAATAGAACAAAATTATGTTAACCATTATAACCAGTAGAGCCCCTACCAATAACTAGCAAGCATTTATTTCCCATTCACCAGTATGAAGCACAGGTAACTGCCCCCTTGTGCTGCCCTCTGTGGCATAGCCATAGAATTAGCAGAACAGAAATGTGCTTACAACATGGTGGGTGGCGTTCCATTTGGAATGTTTGAATTGCTCCTTATCACATCCATAGAAATGAGCAACACTGAAGTCATATCAATAATGGAAACTCATGTTGGGTGGACCATTAAAAAGGCTAAGGATTTTCATAGCCATGTCTGTTCTACAAATTCTATAGTCATAACATTCATAATATTTGGACGTGTTCTTCACTGAGGTGTTCTCCATGCCCATGTGAAACACAGACAGTTGCAACATGGGAGCTGTAGTTTCCTCACGTCCTGGAGTCCTGGGCTCCGCTGGTGGCCCTCTGCAGCAACTGAACCATGATGGGGTAGACAGGGGCGAACTCCTTCCCCTGACGAGCCCTCACACTCTGCATGTAGGCCTCCAGAGCACCCCTAGCACACACAGAAGGAGATGGAGTTACGAACGACACACTACCCAATAGAACCGATAGGAATTTCATCATTTTACCATAAGAGGGTGCTCACTCACTCCTCTGAGTGAGACCAAACAACCCACCAGCGGTCTCATAAAGGCTGTAAGACTTTTGTCATTCTTCTGCAGTTACCTAATGAGTGTGAGGCGGTCTCTCTCTGAAGGGTGGTCATCCAGCCACTGGGAGTAGCGAGCGATGGACCACTCTGCTCTCTGTGGAAGAGGGAGAATTAATACAAAGTGAAGATAAAGATAACGGTTGGAAGCAGTATAGATAAGTGTGTATAGGAGTGTGTGTAGGTACACTACAAGACCAAAAGTATGTGGACACCTGCTATTCGAACATCTCATTCCAAAATCATGGGCATTAATATGCAGTTGATCCCCCCTTTGCTGCTATAACAGCCTCTACTCTTCTGGGAAGGCTTTCCACTAGGTGTTGGAACATTGCTGCAGGGACTTGCTTCCATTCAGCCACAAGAGCATTAGTGAGGTCGGGCACTGATGTTGGGCGATTAGGCCTGGCTCGCAGTCAGTGTTCCAATTCATCCCAAAGGTGTTCGATGGTGTTGACGTCAGGGCTCTGTGCAGATCAGTCAAGTTCTTCCACACCGATCTCGACAAACAATTTCTGTATGGACCTCGCTTTGTGCATAGGGGCATTGTCATGCTGAAACAGGAAAGGGCCTTCCCCAAACTGTTGCCACAAAGTGGAAGCACAGAATCGTCTAGAATGTCATTGTATGCTGTAAAGTTAAGTTTTCCCTTCACTGAAACTAAGGGGCCTAGCCCGAACCATGAAAAATAGCCCCAGACCATTACTCCTCCTCCACCAAACTTTACAGTTGGCACTATGCATTGGGGCAGGTAACGTTCTCCTGGCATCCGCCAAACCCAGATTCGTCACACTGGACTGCCAGATGTTGAAGCGTGATTCATCACTCACAGTGGCTTTACACCACTCTAGCCGACGCTTGGCATTGCGCATGGTGATCTTAGGCTTGTGTGCGACTGCTCGGTCATGGAAACCCATGTCATGAAGCTCTCGACAAACAGTTATTGTGCTGAAGTTGCTTCCAGAGGCAGTTTGGAACTCGGTAGTGAGTGTTGCAGCCGAGGACAGACGGTTTTTACGAGCTTCAGCACTCTGCGGTCCCGTTCTGTGAGCTTGTGTGGCCTACCACTTCGTGGCACAGCCGTTGTTTTTCCTAGACGTTTCCACTTCACAATAACAGCACTTACGGTTGACCGGGGCAGCTCTAGCAGGGCATTCTGACTTGTTGGAAAGGTGGCATTCTATGACTGTGCCATGTTGAAAGTCACTGAGCTCTTCAGTAAGGCCATTCTACTGCCAATGTTTGTCTACGGAGATTGCATGGCTGTGTGCTGGATTTTATACACCTGTCAGCAACGGGTGTGGCTGAAAAAGCACAATCGACTAATTTGAAGGGGTGTCCATATACTTTTGTATATATACTGTGTGTGTGTACCTGGTGAGGTGATTTGAGCTCAGATGGTGCTCTGGTGAACAGGAAGTGTAGCAAGGTGCTGTATGGAATCAGATCCCCCACGGCTGGACTGCTGGCTATCAGCTCACTGTTCTGGAACAGCAGGGGCCTACAAAACAAAAACAAACACACACACACACATTGAGGTGTCTAGCCTAAATAACATGTTCATTATGTTACACCATTAGCCTTTACCCGTTATCTTTAAACCATTATCCTAGCATCTAAGTAGAGGCAGACGGCAGGGAGACCGAGAGAATTACAGCTCTCTAACCCTCCAATAATGACTAACATCTTCATTAAGCCGCTCTGGATAAGAGCGTCTGCTAAATGACTAAAATGTAAATGTAAATGTAATTAAGATCCACTCTCACTCTAGAAACTACCGCTGCTATTGAGGCGTTCCCCATCTCATGAGTCAAAGGTTTAACAGGAATAGGTGTGGCATAATAACTGATGTAATAACTATGTAGTAACTGTGTAACTAACGCGTAACAAGCAGTGATGATGTAATAACATACCTGAAGGATCTCAGCAGGCGGTAGGGTTTCCCCAGCTCAGACACTCTCCTACAGAGAGGAGCTACGGCCAGCTCCATCTAAAAATACAGAGGAGAAATAGCACTGTGAGAACACGAATATAGAGTTACTTGGTGAACTTCAAGATGCACAGAAAGACCAAGAGACAGACAAACAGAGAAGGAGAGCTTGAGACAGACAGAGATACCGATAATACCCTCACATACAGCCCTTCTCCTCACCTGAGCGAAGTCAGCCGCCAATCTCATCTTGCCTCCCTCCCCTAGGGGGCGCAGCAGGCTGGCGTGGCGGATGAACAGTGTGATGCAGCGCTTGGCGATGCTCTCCGCGTTTTCGTATATGAAGTCGACACACTGGAAGTGGCGGAAGTAGTCCGCCATCACACGGCCCACAAAGCCCTGTAGCTCCCGCATGTACAGAGAGCAGGGCACGTCCGGTTTACCCGGGGTGGACATAGACCTGGAGACAGACATATATAGAACACACCCTATGGTTAGTATAGGTCACAGACTAAGGGTCTGACTCATAACCTTGAACCTCAGGCCATTGACCCACAATGATTGAGTGACTACACACTATACCTGTGTGTGTGTGTTACTGAGTGTGTGTGTATGCAAATGTGTGTATGTGTGCGCTGCGAGTCGGCTAAGTCCCAGCAGGGCCTTGTCTGTGTAAGATCAGAGAGCGGAAAGCACTCTAGTCTGTATTCAGAGTGCTAAATGTCAATCTGAGCTCTCGGTCTCTGTATGTATGGCCGTGACAGAAGAACCAGTGTGTGCCAGGGGCCGATAACATTTAGCCAGCGGCAGGAGGCTACAGTACTGACGCAGGGACCCTTTGTGTGGCTCTGTCTAATGGGACCCTGCTAGCTGTGTGTGTGTGTCATGACTGCAAAGCCCCAAGACTAACTGAGTCTACAGGTCCATTGGGAGCCTCTCTATTGTACAGAGAGGAGTCTGGCTAATATGAATGGAGCAGCAGCATGAACGGAGGGAGAATATCTGAATGTAACTGTAGAGGTGGTCTGATAGGGGTACCACCCCCCCCTTACCCTCAGGCCCCCTCTATTTCTATGTGCACAAGCACTGTTCATGACACAAACTGTTCACACCCCTCTTGTTGGCGGAGAGAACATTTAGCAGGTTTAAAAGCTCATTCTTACAATTCTATACATTTTGCCATGTCTAATGTGTATTCGTGTGATATTTGAGTGACTCAAACAGTACAACAAAATCTATGGGCTTCTAAATAGCTCTCCAAAGTATGCAATGACAAGACGAATACTGATGATGCACTACCCAATTTCGACATGTCACCTTGTGCATTCTACTATTACAACTTTTAAGAGTAAGTTGAAAGCTAATTCCTAATTCTATGGTCTAGACTGGTTCTGCACACATATACAAGCGAGCTGCTGGTCTCACAGCTAGGCTACACAGGGCTATTGCCTTGGCTGGCATGCATGGATGCTTGGTGATTGACTTTTTTACTAAATGAAAACCCCCATTCTTTTTTAACACGTCAATATCGCCTCTGTGACTAGAATCCTGCAACAGCTACTCTGCCACTGTGTCCCTAAGGCTTATATCTGGGAGATGGTCAGTGGGGTCAATGGCTCAGGGAGACTGGGATGGTAGCGTGACTAAAAGTTCACTCAGAGGACGTGTGTGTGTGTGAGGAACAGGGTGAGTGTGTGCTAGAACTAGTTTTAAGATGGTCACTACAAGGAGCTCCCTCTGCGCAATGCAAGTGTGTGTGTGTGTGTGTGTGTGTGTGTGCAAGTGTATTTGTTTGGGAGAAAGGGGGCAGGGGTGAGTTCAGCCATGTTGGGTTTATCTGACCATGAAAGGCCATTTGGACAGGGGGCTGAAGAGACAACACACACACACACACACACACACACACAGGATGCTATACGAGAGCAGAGTGGTGTGTGTAGAACAGTAGATGTGTGTGTAAATGTCATGTTTGTATTACAACACAAGCTCAGGGGAAAGACAGAAACACTTTGTAAATGTAAATTAGCAACAGATGCTGTTTACAGCCAGGTGGAACACAGAGACAATCAGATAGTAGTATCACAGTTAACTTATTGTCACATATAAAGCTCTGTAGCACCATGTCACCAAGCCCACCCGTAAACATTACCCTTTAACAACTTAAACCCCGACCTTACTCCTAGAACGGGGGCAACTAGCTTGATGTGTGTGGTGCCTTAAAGTATGTTTGTACTAACCCAGAGAAGTCTTCCTGATGCATAGTGATGATGATTGCTTCTATGGAGTCACTGACCGACAGCAGGAGAGGCTGTACTGCACTGGCCATCAGAGCCTGTACTCCCTACACGCACACACGAGACTGTATAATTTAATATGGCATAAAAAGAGGTTGTGTGTCATAACTTTGAAACAACTCAGGTCAGACAATGACATCTCAAATATCAGTGGAAACACAATGATGAACTGAATAAACATTAGCATAACTCCCTGCATCTGCAGGCCAGGTGTGTAGCTGAAGGACACAGTCCCCACAGGGACACACCTGATTGGCTTAAGTCTGCCATTGCCTAGCAACCCAAACAGACAGGTGGCTCCTGGTCATCTTGGCTGCATGAATGTGATTTGCTGATAAGAGGACATTTGCAGTGCGCTCTAGGATAGGCGCTCCGTGCACGTGACATGTCAGACGAGAGAGGAAGAGTGTGTGTGTACGTGTGTGTTTGTATTTGTGTGTATGAGACTGTGTGTGTGTGTGTTTGGGCATGTGTGTGTGTCGGTCGCGGGGTTCGGAGTGGGGCCGCCAGTTTATCGTCCGCTCCATCTTTAGATCAATCTAAACTCAATAGACCTGACCCAGTGTGTGTGTGTTTGTGTTTGTGTGCATGTGGCTAAGCCCCTGCCAGCGATAGATAACCAGATCTCTGTTCAGATCTCCTCTCTAAACTCCTTCACAACAAAGTTAACAATGTCCCCTCCGTTGTGTGTGCGTGCGTGTGTGGGATTGGTGGAACGCAGAGAGAAACAAGCCTCCGACCGTTTTCCCAGTTACAACAAACGACCTTTGTGAGAAAAGGCGAGTGATTGCCAAAGAAGAGTCGCAACACTCCACTCAATGTTTACCGTTTTATCTCCCAGAGTGAGATGCATCAGCAATAGCAATGTTTTGTTTGGCTTCCATAACTCAGTTCCAAGTTCTAAAAGTGCCCATTCAAACCTCATAATGAAAAATCAACAGCATAATCCACCACCATTTGCACATCAGATAGAGTGGTGAGCAAAAAGAAGAGGGGAAGGATAGAGTAGAGATGAGAGGAAATCAGTAGAGAAGAACTATAGAGAGGAGGAGTAGAGAGGAGAGAAGAGTAGAGCAGTATGGGAGAAGACGAGTGTCTGTCTTACCTCTAGTGAAGCAGTGAGAGCATGTTCAGCAGCCGGCGGACATGACCCCAATCCTGATATCACCTGAGAACACACACACAAACGCATACACACAAAGGTCAAACATTAGGTTACAGTGAATCCTGACAAACCCTAATTGTTTCTTTCCCCACATATTCCGTATTCTTCTTCTAGCAGTTATTACAGCATTTATCCTCCTTGCTCTCCTATCCTCCACGTCCCTCCTTCCATCCCATCCTTCTTCTCTCCCTCCCTCCTAAAATAACCAGCCGTTCTTGCTGAAACGGCCTCACTCTGCTTTCAAATGGTACCATTTTGACAACCTCCCAGGCCACTAAATATTTGATGGCAGAGTAATCTCTTTTTATGACACTATTAATCACACAGGCCCCAGCACACATCATACATATTTAATGAGCCATATTAAGGAATCTCTCTCTCCCTCCCTCCCTCCCTCCCTCCCTCCCTCCCTCCCTCCCTCCCTCGGGTGATGAGATACATTAACTCTACAAATACCTAGGGTAATTGGTTGTCAGCATTTCCCCATCAAATCATTGTGACATCAGATGACCAGCACACACACAAACACACTCTTCTGCGTGAACTCTTAGTCACGCTACCATCCCAGTCTTCCTATATTTAAGCAATAAGGCCTGAGGAGGTGTGGTATATGGCCAATATACCAGGGCTAAGGGCTTTTCTTAGCCACGACACAACAAGGAGTGCCTGGACACAGCCCTTAGCCGTGGTATATTGGCCATATATCACAATTCCCCGAGGTGCCTTATTGCTATTATAAACTGGTTACCAACGTAATTAGAGCAGTAAAACTAAATATTTTGTCTTATCCGTGGTATACAGTCTGATATACCACAGCTGTCAGCCAATCAGCATTCAGAGCTCAAACCACCCAGTTTATAATGTGTAATATAACACACGTGTCAGATGTCTGATACAGATGTAGTGTCATGTAAAACATAATGTAGACATATAAAACATAATGTGGACATTTAAAACATAATGTGGACATGTAAAAAGAATACAGTGCAAGCTAATAAGTGTAATGTGTGTGATGGTGTGTGTGTGAGTATACGTGTGTGTGTGTGTGTGTGATCGTGTGTGTGTGTGTGTGTGTTACCTTAGCAACAGCCTGGTGTAGTCTGTAGAGGGAGTTGACCACCGCCATGTTCCTCCTCTGGCCTTCTGTTAGAGGCCCTATCACCTGACTGGCATCCCCCTGGGTAGATAGCTAGAGCGAAAGAGAGAGTGAGAGAAGAAGGGAAGGATGGAGGGAGGGAGAGAAAGAGGAAAAGAGAGAGTGGGAGAGAGAGAGAAAGGGAGAGGGGGAGAAGGAGAAATAGGGAATAGAGGGAAAAAAAGTCAGGTCACCTGTAGTTCTCAGCAGACACACAGCAGCAGTGAGAGCAAGGGCACACAGGAGCCAGACATCAGCTCCCACTGCTATAGCAGAGTAGGGACCAGGGAACAACACACACACACACACAACGGGGCAGGAGCCAGGATCCAGCTGTACTAGCAGTTTCTGCTGCTGTCTTCAGGCCATGTTCCACAGGGGGAGAGGGACACCTCACCACCACTCATCTCAGAGGTGATAACAAGCAGGTCACACACACACACACACACACACACATACACAGCTGGGAAAGTTAGAGGTTCCCTATCTAATCCTCATTATACCTACTCGACTTAATCAAATGATTGGAGAGGAGAAAATAGGAGGAAAAGTCATAGACAAGCTCTGAAAATAACATTGGGAATGGAATGATCTGGAAGAAATCTGAATCTTCACACTGCAGACAGAGTGCTGATTGGATAACAGAAAGACAGAGGTATTCGGGCCATCTCAGGAAGACGGAGAGAGAGGTATTCGGGCCATCTCAGGAAGACGGAGAGAGAGGTATTCGGGCCATCTCAGGAAGACGGAGAGAGAGGTATTCGGGCCATCTCAGGAAGACGGAGAGAGAGGTATTCGGGCCATCTCAGGAAGACGGAGAGAGAGGTATTCGGGCCATCTCAGGAAGACGGAGAGAGAGGTATTCGGGCCATCTCAGGAAGACGGAGAGAGAGGTATTAGGGCCATCTCAGGAAGACGGAGAGAGAGGTATTCGGGCCATCTCAGGAAGACGGAGAGAGAGGTATTCGGGCCATCTCAGGAAGACGGAGAGAGAGGTATTCGGGCCATCTCAGGAAGACGGAGAGAGAGGTATTAGGGCCATCTCAGGAAGACAGAGAGAAAAAGCGAGAGATAAGACAACATGTGCAAAGTGTTGCCATAGCAACGGTCTAAAAATGGCAAAGCAACAGTTAACTATAGCCTCAGAGTGTAGTTGTGTGGATGGCAGACACGCGCACACACACTGGCATTCATGACACATGCACGTGCCCACACACACGCACAGAAAGGTGTCAGGATACCAGCCCTGAAGCAGCTTCCTGTTCACACCTGAATATGTCTGTGAGTGTGAGAGAAAGAGTGTGTGTAGGTCAGGCCTATGTGTGTCGCATCTCAGTGTGTGTGTGTGTTTGCTTGTGTGTCAGAGTGTATATTTAGAGCTTGGGGTGTCTGGGGAGGAGGCTCCAACCTACTAATGAAGCTTCTGCTAAGTGAGTCACTGCTTTGACAGTGACACACACACACACACATATGCAATCTATGTACGCACGCACGCTACATGTTTTTCTACATTCACAAGTCCTCATGACTCATTGGACAGGGAAAGTCACAGGGATGTATCAAAGTTCATAAAAGTGGTTCCTCGTAATGGTGTGTGTGAAGATCTGAGAGAGAACAAGACCCAACCTATCAATCTGTGAGAGAACAAGACCTAACCTATCTATCTGTGAGAGAATGAGTAGAAGCAATGATTGCAATCAACCAACGAAATTGGTATGTAAAGAAAAATAAACAAAAACAGGTGGGCCTACACCCCCAACTCCCCCAAACCAACATGTCACCGTACAACTCCCCGCCCCGCACCCGGAAACCATTTTTCCCATCCCTTCCCACCACGCCTAGCAACACAGGTTGGTTGCCAGTCCCCTCCCCCTAATATCTCTATCTACACACAATACCCTTTAATGACAAAGCAAAAAAAGTTTAGAAATGTTTGCTAATTTATTAAAAATAAAAAACGGAAAAATCACATTAACATAAGTATTCAGACCCTTTACTCAGTACTTTGTTTTGATGCACCTTTGGCAGCGATTACAGCATAGTCTTCTTGGGTATGACACTACAAGCTTGGCACACCTGTATTTGGGGAGTTTCTCCCATTCTTCTCTGCAGATCCTCTCAAGCTCTGTCAGGTTGGATGGGGAGCATTGCTGCACAGCTATTTTCAGGTCTCTCCAGAGATGTTAGATCGGATTCAAGTCCGGGCTCTGGCTAGGCCACTCAAGGACATTCAGAGACTTGTCCCGAAGCAACTCCTGAGTTGTCTTGGCTGTGTGCTTAGGGTCGTTGTCCTGTTGGAAGGTGAACCTTCGCCCCAGTCTAAGGTCCTGAACGCTCTGGAGCAGGTTTTCATCAAGGATCTCTCTGTACGTTGCTCCGTTCATCTTTGCCTCGATCCTTACTAGTCTCCCAGTCCCTGCCGCTGAAAAACATCCCCACAACATGATGCTGCCACCATGCTTCACCGTAAGGATGGTGCCAGGTTTCCTCCAGACGTGATGTTTGGCATTCAGGCCAAAGAGTTCAATCTTGGTTTCATCAGACCAGAGAATCTTGTTTCTCATGGTCTGAGAGTCTTTAGGTGCCTTTTGGCAAACTCCAAGAGGGCTGTCATGTGCCTTTTACTGAGGAATGGCTTCCGTCTGGCCACTACCATAAAGACCTGATTGGTGAAGTGCTGCAGAGATGGTTGTCCTTCTGGAAGGTTCTCCCATCACCACAGAGGAACTCTATAGCTCTGTCAGAGTGACCATCAGGTTCTTGGGCACCTCCCTGAGGAGGACCTTCTCCCCCAATTGCTCAGTTTGGCTGGGCGGCCAGCTCTAGGAAGAATCTTGGTGGTTCCAAACATCTTCCATTTAAGAATGATGGAGGCCACTGTGTTCTTGGGGACCTTCAATGCTGCCGACATTTTTTGGTACCCTTCCCCAGATATATGCCTCAACACAATCCTGTCTCGGAGCTCTACGGACAATTCCTTACACCTCATGGCTTGGTTTTTACTGTGACATGCATTGTCAACTGTGGGACCCTATATAGACAGGTGTGTGCCTTTCCAAATCATGTCCAATGAATTGAATTTACCACAGGTGGACTCCAATCAAGTTGTAGAAACATTTCAAGGATGATCAATGGAAACAGGATGCACCTGAGCTCAATTCCGAGTTTCATAGCAAATGGGCTGAATACTTCCGTAAATAAGGTATTTCTGTTTTTTCTTTTTAATAAATTAGCAAAACATTTCAAAACATCTGTTTTCGCTTTGTCATTATGGGGTATTGTGTGTAGATTGCTGAGGATTTGTATTTATTTAATAAATTTTAGAAGAAGGCTGTAACGTAAAAAAAATGTGAAAAAAGTCAAGGGGTCTGAATACTTTCCGAAGGCACTGTATATTGTCCTTTGTTCATCAATTGGCATGGTGTCACTACTGTGTAGGCGCCGTGAGAGTTATTTAAGATACTCTTCAAAGAGGTAGTGTTTCAGGCGTTTTCGAAAGATGGGCAAGGACTAAGCTGTCCTGACGTTAGGGGGAATCTTGTTCCACCATTGGGGTGCCAGGACAGAGAAGAACTTTGACTGGGCTGAGTGGAAGCTGCCCTCCTGTAGGGGTGTGTGGGCCAAGAGACTAAAGGTGGTGGAACAGAGTGCTCGGGTTGGGATGTAGGGTTTGAGCATAGCCTGAAGGTAAGGAGGTGCAGTTCCCCAAGCACCAGCGTCTTGAAGATGATGCGAGCTTCGACTGGAAGGCAGTAGAGTGTGCGGAGGAGCGGGGTGACATGGGAGAACTTAGGAAGGTTGAACACCAGGCGGGCTGAGGTAGTCTGTTTATGGTACAACTGGGGAGCCCAGCCAACAAAGACTTGCAGTTGTCTAGACGGGAGATGACAAGTGCCTGGATTAGGACCTGCGCCGTTTCCTGTGTGAGGAAAGGTCGTTCTCTACGGATGTTGTAGAGCATGAACCTGCAGAAGCGAGTCACTGCTTTGATGTTTGCAGAGAACGACAGGGTGTTGTCCAGGGTCACGTCAAGGTTCTTTGAACTCTGGGAGGGGGACACCGAGTGGCGCAGTGGTCTAACGCACTGCATCGCAGTGCTAACTGTGCCACTAGAGATCCTGGTTCGAATCCAGGCTCTGTCGCAGCCGGCCGCGACTGGGAGACTCATGGGCGGCGCACAATTGGCCCAGCGACGTCCAGGGTAGGGGAGGGAATGGCCGGCAGGGATGTAGCTCAGTTGATAGAGCATGGCGTTTGCAACGCCAGGGTTGTGGGTTCGATTCCCATGGGGGGCCAGTATAAAAAAATAAAATAAAAATAAATAATGAATATATATATATATAATGTATTCACTAACTGTAAGTCGCTCTGGATAAGAGCGTCTGCTAAATGACTAAAATGTAAATGTAAATGTAAAATGTTGTCAACCGTGATGGAGAGATCTTGGAGCGGGCAGGCCTTTTCCGGGAGGAAGAGCAGCTCAGTTTTGTTGAGGTTGAGCTTGAGGTGGTGGGCCAACATCCAATCTGAGATGTCTGCCAGGCACGCAGAGACGTGCGTCTCCACCTGGGTGTCAGAAGGGGGAAGGAGAAGAGTAGTTGAGTGTCATCCGCATAGCAAATATAGGAGAGACCATTTGAGGATATGACAGAACCGAGAGGGCCTAGAACCGAGCCCTGGGGGACACCAGTAGTGAGAGCACGTGGTGCAGACATAGATCCTCTCCACATCAACTGGTAGGAGCGACCTGCCAGCTAGGATGCAATCCAGGAGTGTGCAGAGCCTGAGATGCCCAACCCCGAGAGGGTGGAGAGGAGGATCTGAATGGTCATGGCGTCGAAGGCAGCGGATAGATCTAGGAGGATGAGAACAGAGGAGAGAGAGTCAGCTTTGGCAGAGCAGAGAACCTCTGTGACACAGAGGAGAGCGGTCTCAGTTGAGTGAACCGCCTTGAAGCCTGACTGGTTAGGGTCAAAAATATCATTCTGAGTGAGATAACGAGAGAGTTGGTCAGAGACAGCACGCTCAAGTGTTTTGGAATGAAAAGAAAGAAGGGATACCGGTCTGTCGTTTTTAAAGTCAGAGGGGTCGAGTGTTGGTTTCTTGAGGAGGAGAGCGGCTCTGGCCATCTTGAAGCCAGTGGTCAGGGATGAGTTGAGGGAAGTGAGAAGGTCTCCAGAGACGGTCTGGAGAAGGGAGGAGGGGATGGGGTCAAGTGGGCAGGTTTGTCGGGAGGCCGGACATCACTAGTCGCAGGATTTCATCTGGATAGAGAAGGTAGAAAGAGGTCAAGGTGTATGGTAGTTCTATGTGAGTGGGACCAGTGGACTCCATAAAAGAGGAGCGGATGTCGTCAACCTTTTTTTCAAAGTAGTTGCTGATCCTTTTTCCTGCATACAGTGAGGGAAAAAAGTATTTGATCCCCTGCTGATTTTGTACGTTTGCCCACTGACAAAGACATGATCAGTCTATAATTTAATGGTAGGTTTATTTGAACTGTGAGAGACAGAATAACAACCAAAAAATCCTGAAAACGCATGTAAAAAAATTTATAAATTGATTTGCATTTTTAAAGAGGGAAATAAGTATTTGACCCCTCTGCAAAACATGACTTAGTACTTGGTGGCAAAACCCTTGTTGGCAATCACAGAGGTCAGATGTTTCTTGTAGTTGGCCACCAGGTTTGCACACATCTCAGGTGGGATTTTGTCCCACTCCTCTTTGCAGATCTTCTCCAAGTCATTAAGATTTCGAGGCTGACGTTTGGCAACTCGAACCTTCAGCTCCCTCCACAGATTTTCTATGGGATTAAGGTCTGGAGACTGGCTAGGCCACTCCAGAACCTTAATGTGCTTCTTCTTGAGCCACTCCTTTGTTGCCTTGGCCGTGTGTTTTGGGTCATTGTCATGCTGGAAAACCCATCCACAAACCATTTTCAATGCCCTGGCTGAGGGAAGGAGGTTCCCACTCAAGATTTGACGGTACATGGCCCCGTCCATCGTCCCTTTGATGTGGTGAAGTTGTCCTGTCCCCTTAGCAGAAAAACACCCCCAAAGCATAATGTTTCCACCTCCATGTTTGACGGTGGGGATGGTGTTCTTGGGGTCATAGGCAGCAATCCTCCTCCTCCAAACACGGTGAGTTGAGTTGATGCCAAAGAGCTCGATTTTGGTCTCATCTGACCACAACACTTTCACCCAGTTCTCCTCTGAATCATTCAGATGTTCATTGGCAAACTTCAGACAGGCCTGTATATGTACTTTCTTGAGCAGGGGGACCTTGCGTGCACTGCAGGATTTCAGTCTTTCACGGCGTAGTGTGTTACCAATTGTTTTCTTGGTGACTATGGTCCCAGCTGCCTTGAGATCATTGAAAAGATCCTCCCGTGTAGTTCTGGGCTGATTCCTCACCGTTCTCATGATCATTGCAACTCCACAAGGTGAGATCTTGCATGGAGCCCCAGGCCGAGGGAGATTGACAGTTCTTTTGTGTTTCTTCCATTTGCGAATAATCGCACCAACTGTTGTCACCTTCTCACCAAGCTGCTTGGCGATGGTCTTGTAGCCCATTCCAACCTTGTGTAGGTCTACAATCTTGTCCCTGACATCCTTGGAGAGCTATTTGGTCTTGGCCATGGTGGAGAGTTTGGAATCTGATTGATTGCTTCTGTGGACAGGTGTCTTTTATACAGGTAATAAACTGAGATTAGGAGCGCTCCTTTTAAGAGTGTGCTCCTAATCTCAGCTCGTTACCTGTATAAAAGACACCTGGGAGCCAGAAATCTTTCTGATTTAGAGGGGGTCAAATACTTATTTCCCTCATTAAAATGCAAATCAATTTATAACATTTTTGACAATGCGTTTTTCTGGATGTTTTGTTTGTTATTCTGTCTCTCACTGTTCAAATAAACCTATCATTAAAATTATAGACTGATCATTTCTTTGTCAGTGGGCAAACGTACAAAATCAGCAGGGGATCAAATACTTTTTTCCCTCACTGTAGGTCAGACCCCCGGGTTCCGCTGCAAGGCTAAACAATTTGCCGTACAATCATACAGCGAGAATGGTTGTGGAGTTTACCTGTGCGGTGCGCAATGTTAATCAGCGATATGGGACCCAGCTTCTCCTGCCCAAACAGTTCATAGAAAAGATTGCTCATGAAGGAAGTTGGGTTTCCCGCTTCCACACCTGTTTCAAGTCCTGTGACCCGCACATTTCATTTACTGTAATGATTTTCGAGTGCTTCCGTTTTCTCTTTAAGGAGTTTGATTATCCTTTCCAACTTAGCTCACGCTGTTTCCAGGTCATGGAGTGGCACCTCTGTCACATTGGCTGTATTCTCCAAATGTTCCACTTAATTTGAATAGGTATCCACATTAGCAGTGAGCACTGCCAATGATTCATTTATCGGTTTTAATTGTAAGTTGAGGGCAGAGCTACTCTCCTCACGAACCATCTCTCGTATAGTAGCAGCCAGCAATTTCTGTTGTCTGGTGCTGAGAGCCGCCATGTTCCCACAGTTGAATTGTGGACGGACAAATTCTAGCTGCTGAGGCGTAATAGACCTGCTAGTTATTTATTGTTACACAATGAATATCCCACACCTTAATATGATGTTTAGTATTGACAAGTTTTAGGAAATAAGTCAGTTAATTCATAGTAATTTTTGAAAGAAAGCCACGAAAAGGCCATGCTGGATCCTAGTAGAGCTCAGTTTTAACAATACTTACAGACAGAGGTGGTCGATGGTGACAGTCTACAGCTGATCAGCCGAGAAAAGGAGAACACTCCATGGACGCCCATAGGTGTCTGGTCAAAAGTAGTGCACTGTATAAAGAATAGGGTGCCATTTGGGACGCACCCCATATGTGAAGAGCTGGAAGATGGGGAGCTCCTGGGGTTGTAGGGTTTACTTCTAGCCCACTATATAATCAAGGGTGAGAGCCAGGGTGGTCAGGTGCTGATTGTCTCTAAAAAATGTCTAAAAAATGTTTTATTGGTTAATGTTCAGGTCAATTCTACCTTTTGAAGACTACATTAATAGGCAGGAGGAACGATTCACAGACACTGTGGTTGTGTCTCAAATGACACCCTATTCCCTATATAATTCATAGTGCACTACTTTTGACCAGAGCCCTATGGGTCACTAACCCAGCCACTAGCCTCCTCAGTAATCCTCCTCATCTGACTAGCCAAGCAGCCCACTGATGATGACCATTGATTCACAGCAGGGAAATTCTGAATCAACACTGATGACAATGGGCTGAGAGAGACATGCTCTGACCGGTCTGTATTATTCTACCCCCCTCTATTCTCCTCTGTTCTCTTCTCCTCCCCTCATCTCCTCTCCGTGCGCCCACTGACACTCACTGACATACAGGGCTGCCACTTAGTCACAGAACAGGGTTTGACTGATGGACAAACGGTTTTTGTGGTGACCTACCAGTTGTTCAGACTTGACACAGAAGAGCTGGACGGTCTTGGCAGCGTTCTTGGCCACGGCCAGAGTCAGACTGGGGTCTACCGACGCCACGTTCAGCTCACTGTAATAATAATATAACATGTAGGATGTCGGAAGTAACAGGATCAGGGCAGGATCAGGAAAAAAGTGAGACGAACAACAGATGTAAGAAATAATATTTCTGCTTTTTTTCGGATAATTTTGTCGGAGTAGAGAACAGTGTTTGTGTAGGTGTGTACCTGGTGATGGTCTTGATGATGCTGTCCAGTTCGTCGTGGGAGGGGGGGTTGCGTCCCCCCATGGGGAACACCAGGTTGATGGGGTCAAACAGACGAGACAGAGACTTGGAGAGGTACGCTGCCTCATAGGGCTGCAGAGAGTCCTTCAACGCCTTCTCTGGACTACACACACACACACACACACACACAGGTTATTTATCTCATTACATACAATATACAGTACATCGATGGTTAATTCGTTTCCTGGTGTAAACAAAGTCCTATATTTCGGAACGTGCCTAGAGGCCAGATTCTCTGTCTATTTACACATCTCACACCGACACACACACTGATCTAGACCCACAGTGGACTCGTCTGTCCGCTGGAGCGAGATAAAGACATCAGTAGTGACAGGCTCTCTTCCAACTCTCTCTCTCCCTTGCTCTCTCTCTTTTCTCACACTGCTGAAATGGGGAAGAGGTAGAGAAACCCAAGCAAACAGCAGCCTGTAGATTCATTAAGGAACGAGGTTAAATATGGGGTTGCGCATGCACACACACACACACACACTGCTGTATGCACTTCTCCAGCGCCGCTCCAATCATTGGTTCATCTGGCCAGTAATTTTATGCACCATAATTCATCAGACATGGCGTCTATTGATTAATGGTGCTCTCTCATTAACTGAAATGTAGCTAAATGAGAATAATGACTGAACGACGACGAGTGATTATCGCACACGATTAAACGTGCATTCAATGTTTGTTCTCCATCTCATCACCCTCTTCTCTCACTTCTTTTGCTCCCTTATCCCTCTGTGTCTACCAGCCGATTCATCCATCACTTCCCACCCCCTGTCACTTCTCCATCTGGGCCTTTTCACACTACCTTTCATCCTCCCTCCCTCACTCTATCCGTCCGTGCAGTACTCTAGCAGCTTGTTAGTGTGCCCTCTGTCCTCTCTTCACACACCTCTCTCTTCCCCCTCTCCCTCCATCCATCTCCTCTCCCTCCCTTCAGCCCCCTCTCTACCTCTCTCTTCAGTGCCCTACCACAGCAACAGACACCTTGAGTAACAGAGGTAATTTGGCCCACAGCAGCGCCCGTAATTACAAGGTTAAACACTGAGACAACACACAACACACAGGCTGACAGCTCTACATCAGAGAGCAAACAGAGAGACGGAGAGAGAAAGAGAGTGAGAGAGAGAGGGTATGGGGTAGAGGGAGAGAGACAGGCAAAGCAAGGAAATTAAAGAGGTTGAGAGCGGGATAGAGAGAGGGAGCCAAGAAGAAAAAGAGTAATAGAGAGAGGGAGAGAATGAAAATTAATAGAGTCAGGGAGATAGCCTGGGTCTGCTCCCAGTGGGCCTCATGTGCTCCTGGTTAATCAACACTGGCTCAGCTTGACTGAGTGCCAGAGGGAAAACCAGCAGGGCCAGGCGCTGTAGCCTGACTACCCAGGCCCAGGATCTCCTACTGGGAAACAGGGAGCAGCAAGGGCCCCTGGCTGGGCCTGGAATTCCACACCTTTAGGTTAATGTGTTGTGACTCATATCAGGCTCCAGCAGTTACAGACAGACGCTAGAGTGTACAGGAGCCATTTCCACCTGTCTGGTCACATAGCCATCACAACGCAATTTAAACACTCAGGTTGTTGCATCTGTCACAAATATAGTTGCTTATTCCAGACATTTACAGGCAGGATAGGGATATGTTCACCCAGTAGAGAGGGTCTACGTCCCAAATGGCACCCTATTTTAGGGCTGTCCCCGACAAAAAAAAAAATATTGGTCGACCGAGAGTCGTCTGTTCTTTCGACCAATCGATTGTCAACATTTTTAAACGTGTATTTTCCATATATAGACACCCTATGTTTGAATAAAACCAACTATAGGTATGATACTTTGCCTGAAGCTTTAAGCACCGCAGTTAAAAATCAAGACACACAAATTACTAAAGAGGGAGCCAGAGATCAATATAGCCTAACCAGAAAAAAATAATGAAAAAAACTGTTCCCAACCTGACCCCCCTCCTCCCTCTTCATGCTGTTGTTGGCCTTCGCAGATTCTGCCATTATGCTCCTGAAGTTGCCAGTAATAGGATACACCAGCGGTCAGCAACCTTTTCCATTTGGAGTGCCAAGTTATCGTACCATTTCTACTGATCTGCATGCCAGTTATGATTTTCATATGCACATTTTCATTTAATTTATAATAAAGTCTTTGTATCTCAAAATCAATGTAATGTGGTTAATCAAAATGCAATCTAAATGAAAATGATGCAAATCTAAAAGTAACTTCTATTGCCATTGCCAATATGTAAAAATAGCCTACTTAAAGCCAACAACAAAAAACATTGCAGCCCACAGGTAGAAAATATCCTGATAAAAATAAATATCCTGTAAATCACATTGGCTACGCATGGCCTGTCTTCAAGGAACTTGAAACATTGTATCAACTATTAACTTGGGTCTAACCTGAAGCTCACACTAGCCAACGTGCAACATTGTATAAAATATGTGAGCTCTGGACAGACAGATACAGCTGTAGGATATTATTGCAAGAGATAAGAAGTAATCAGGTAGGTCTTCTTTATGACATTTCCACCGGATCAGAGCATGACATTATCGAAAGAGAGAGAGCTGGAAAGATTTTTCAAATAGGCTACGTTGAGGAACTATTGTCATTCTCAATGGATGTAAAAACAGACTTTGTTTACTTGCTTTTTGAGGCAAAGAAAAAATTACTTTGAGAAGCTCCACAGTTATGGTGAGTTAAGACAATCAGAAATAGTATCAGATCCCCAAATGGGTACATTTATAAGCCTACATTTGCGCGCAGGCCAGGTAGCCTAGTTCTATGCGTAATCAGGTGCGTGTCCTTACTCAAGATTGACAGGAGCGCTCCAAACAAAAGACAATTAATAAATTGACAACTCGTAAATGGAATGAAATAAACCAAAACTTTTCCTCACAAGTGTAGACTAGGTTGTGCGCGCTGCAAACAACTCCTACAATCACAACGGTAAGACTGTAATAATAATAATAATAATAATATATTGACAGAAATTACCATAACCAAACAAACATTGTAGATGAGAAATTATGGGAATTAATGGTAAATGTACAGTCATGGTCAAAAGATTTGAGAATGACACAAATACTATTTTTCTGCTGCCTCAGTTTTGATGATAGCAATTTGCATATACTCCAGAATGTCATGAAGAGTGATCAGATGAATTGCAATTAATTGCAAAGTCCCTCTTTGCCATGAAAATGAACTTAATCCCCCAAAAACATTTCCACTGCATTTCAGCCCTGACACAAAAGGACCAGCTGCCATCATGTCAGTGATTCTCTCGTTAACACAGGTGAGAGTGTTGACGAGGACAAGGCTGGAGATCACTCTGTCATGCTGATTGAGTTAGAATAACAGACTGGAAGCTTTAAAAGGAGGGTGGTGCTTGAAATCATTGTTCTTCCTCTGTTAACCATGGTTACCTGTAAGGAAACACGTGCCGTCATCATTGCTTTGCACAAAAAGGGCTTCACGGGCAAGGATATTGCTGCTAGTAAGATTGCACCTAAAATCAACCATTTTTCGGATCATCAAGAACTTCAAGGAGAGAGGTTCAATTGTTGTGAAGAAGGCGTCAGGGCGCCCAAGAAAGTCCAGCAAGCGCAGGCAGGTGTGAGTGCATCTGCACGCACAGTGAGGCAAAGACTTTTGGAGGATGGCCTGGTGTCAAGAAGGGCAGCAAAGAAGCCACTTCTATCCAGGAAAAACATCAGGGACAGACTGATATTCTGCAAAAGGTACAGGGATTGGACTGCTGAGGACTGGGGTAGTCATTTTCTCTGATGAATCCCCTTTCCGATTGTTTGGGGCATCCGGAAAACACCTTGTCCGGAGAAGACTAGGTGAGCGCTACCATCATGTCACGAGTTGCTAAGCCAGAACCCAGAAGCAGACCAGGACAAGGTAAGTTGAAACGAAGGTGAGTGTTTATTACAAATTCAAGAGTGATGCTGAATAATCCAGGGAACAGAGCGGGCGGCGTTGATTAGTTGTTGGGGGTGCAGTGGTTGATCCCATCCTGGGTCGGCAGCCGCCGACCACCAGGCAGAGGTTGGATGAAGGTTCCGGACGGGTGACTGCAGATGGAACAAAACGGGGGTAAGTAAGCAACAAACCAACATGGTGCAAAAACAACAAAACTAACGCTAGGCTCTAAGACTGATACTCTGGTAAACCTACTGTTCATGGCTAACGATCCGGCAGGGACTGGATGTTAGGCCAGAGCCTAAGAAGGGTGATGATCAGGACCAGGTGTGCAGATTGCTGATGGGATGCAGGTGCGGAAATCAAGAGAGCTCCCCGGAGCGTTCCCGAACCCTCGGGAAACTGGAGATCACGAACAGAAAAACTAGTCACCAGACAGGACCCGACTCAGACTGCCGGGATCGTTACACATCAGTCCTGTGTCATGCCAACAGTAAAGCATCCTGAGACCATTCATGTGTGGGGTTGCTTCTCAGCCAAGGGAGTGGGCTCACTCACAATTTTACCTAAGAACACAGCCATTAAGAAAGAATGGTACCAACACATCCTCAGAGAGCAACTTCTCCCAACCATCCAAGAACAGTTTGGTGACGAACAATGCCTTTTCCAGCATGATGGAGCACCTTGCCATAAGGCAAAAGTGATAACTAAGTGGCTCGGGGAACAAAACATCAACATTTTGGTTCCATGGCCAGGAAACTCCCCAGACCTTAATCCCATTGAGAACTTGTGGTCGATCCTCAAGAGGCGGGTGGACAAACAAAACCCCACAAATTCTGACAAACTCCAAGCATTGATTATGAAAGAATAGGCTGCCATCAGTCAGGATGTGGCCCAGAAGTTAATTGACAGCATGCCAGGGCGGATTGCAGAGGTCTTGAAAAAGAAGGGTCGACATTGCAAATATTGACTATTTGCATAAACTTAATGTGATTGTCAATAAAAGCCTTTGACACTTGGAATGGAATGCTTGTAATTATACTTCAGTATACCATAGTAACATCTGACAAAAATATATCATAACACTGAAGCAGCGAAATTTGTGAAGACCAATACTTGTGTCATTCTCAAAACTTTTGACCACGACTGTATCTCATCCTGGGGTCCACACAAAACATGAAACATAATACAGAACATTAATAGACAAGAACAGAACTACATACATGGTGATACTGGTGTACCATCCATGCGGCCTCTGCAATGGATTAGTCCACTCAGACAGGCGCAAATCAGACAGGTGTCTTGTGTGCCATAACATTTTTTGTATATATTTGCCACTGCTCGACTAAAACAAATCTCGGTCGACCAACAGCCTATCCACCAAATAATCGACCAGTCGACTAAATGGGGTCAGCCCTACCCTATTCCCTATTTAGTGCACTACTTTTCACCAGGGCGATGGGAGGGGGAGTCTGGTCTAGCAAGATTCTATAAAACTCTGATGTTGACGTTTCTTTATCAATCGTTTTCTTCAACTGTCCTTCAACCGTTCTCTGTTCTCTCCACTACAAAGCCCTGTCTCTCCTCAGAGAGGTGCTATATAGCTAGCCTCTGCCCTCCATGTCTTCACTCAACTACCTCTGATACACTCACACTGGAGGCCTTTGGAAAAGCTTTATCTCTATCATTTCTTTCACTCTTTCTGGCACTCGGCCCACACCCACACTTTATCTCTAACTCACTCTCTCTCTCCTTCCCATCACTCTAAAATATAGCAGGTTTAATGGATGTTCATTTTCTGCTCTATCCATGCATACTAATCAGTGTGATGGCTGTGACAGGTTCTGTGGTCTGTTTTAATTGCTAGTCGTCTCTCATGTTTAAACTCTCCTATAGCTTTAGTACTGATAGAGCAGAATATAAAGAGACTTTACAGTCAGATTCACCACGTATCACAGAATGTGTGTGAGAATCTTCATACTGAAATGATTTCTGTCAATCCCAGCAAGCTGGGTCAAATCCCACACTGGTTAGTCGAGGTAAGGCTGTGTGTGTGTGTGTTTGTGTTTGTGTGTGAGACTCATCCCAAACCGTTCGATCACTGTGAGTAGGATGTGAAGAGGCAGACTGCATACTGTAACAAGTTAGAGAGAGAGAGCGAGAGTGGGTGTGTGTGTGTATATGTTCACTTCAGACTCACTCGTAGTCGTGTTTGGTGTGTGTGAAGAGGTCCTGGTTGTCTGTCTCTGTGGTGGGCAGGTCCATGGCAGTGTCCAGCCCTGCGCTGCTCGATATCACCCCCTGGATGCTGGAGCTGTACTGCTGCAGCCGACGCCACAGGTCATTATAGAGACGGAGAAGCTTAGGGTACTCTCCCTCTAATGCCTGCTTGAGGAAGGATGAGGCTGGAGAGGGAAAGAGGGAGAGAGAAAGAGATGGAGAGAGAGCGAGAGAGAGAGAGGAGAGAGAAAGAGATTGAGAGAGGAGAGAGAGAGGAGAGAGATGAGAGAGAAAGAGGGGGGTGAGAGAGAGGAGAGAGAAGGAGAGAGAAAGAGGGGGGTGAGAGAGAGAGGGGGGTGAGAAGGAGGTCACAAAAAGAGAAGGATGAGAAGGAGGACGAGCAGAAGAGTGGAACCGTAAAATGTCACCTTCGGTGTTTTAATGACTGCAAAGAGAAACATCTGCTTTGATGCACACTAACAGTCTTTCTGCTCCCGTGAACTAGAAACATCACATTATCCCTGATCACCAGACTAGAATATGGATGAAGGGATGAGACTGAAACAGAAAGACTATCCTGATAAAAAGAACAGAAAATAAACTGTGACATTTTCCCGCTCATTATTATGTTAATTACCTGACTTTGCGAGTGATTAGTTGCTCGTTAAGGGATGATATGCAGATTGTTTTCATGTAGATTGATTTGGTGAATGCATAATATAGTGTTTTATAATGATTCATACAGGCTTGAACTGAAGTACTTTCAGGCTCTAATCGGTCTGGAGGGAGCAGCGCAGGCAGGAGGAGAAAAGATCACGTGCATAGATTATATTCATATCAACTAATCTATTTTGTATTTTAATTAATATTCTAGTATACAGGAGGAGAAAGGATAATGTGCATTTAGTATTGAACATTATGTATATTTATTCTAATTCGTATTCCAGTAGTCTAAATCATATTTCCATATGCTAATAGAACCCTAGGTTATTTCACCATAGAGAGAAAGAATAAGAGAAAGAAAGATACAAAGATGTGGAGGGTTGGGGGGGGGCACAGAGACAGAGAACGAGACAGACGGAGAGAGAGAGAGAGAGAGAGAGAGAGAGAGAGAGAGAGAGAGAGAGAGAGAGAGAGAGAGAGAGAGAGAGAGAGAGAGAGAGAGAGAGAGAGAGAGAGAGAGAGAGAGAGAGAGGAAGAGAGAGGAAGAAGAGAGAGGGAGGAAAGAGAGAGGGAGGAAGAAGAGAGAGGGAGGAAAGAGAGATGTACTGGGCCTGTGTGGATTACCTCCGTATTGACCAGTGAGAGTGAATGAGGAGCATCATTAACAGGTGATAACACTGAACTGTGTGTTAGAGCAGGGGTCAATAGACACTGATTCATCCAAGGCAGGCTGCTATAGGTTTTGCGAACATGGTAAAGACACACCCAATGATTAGTGTGATGGTGACTGAATCATAGCTTGACTTTTCTCTTTCTTTACGCTGCCAAGGGAGCACTTTGTATAGGTTGTGTTGTAAACATTTTCCCTTAATATCCTTTTCATGTAATCTGCTATCAGTCAATGTTCTCTAGTCTCTCTCACCACCAGGGCAAAAACAACACCGTGATTAGATACAGATCTTTTATCCAAAGCGACTTACAGTCATGCGTGCATACATTTTTACGTATGGGTGGTCCCGGGGATCGAACCCACTACCCTGGCGTTACAAGCGCCATGCTCTACCAGCTGAGCTACAAAGGACCACTCTACTGGCATTTATCCCTTCTGCTGAAATGGCACACTTACTGTAAGATAGGGAGAGGGCAGAAACTTTTCTCTGCGGTGTGTGTGGATGGATTCTGTTGGGTTGTATCTCCACCTTTTATAGGGCTTGTCCCATGGCGGGATATAAATTAAAGAAGGTGTGTGTGTGGGGGGGGGTTATAGACCCTGTCCTGTCTGACAGGGGGGTATATATCACCAGAGAGGTGTAATCATACCCTGCAGTGGTCAGGACGGGACAGGGAGGGGCGTTTAGGGTTTATAGACGAAGGGAAGAGTGATGGCCCACCGTCTGTGCTGTACCGCTGACACATTCACACGGAAACGCAGGTACAGCATTATTTGCAGGCGACGTGGCATAACGCTATGTCTGACAGAGAGAAGATGAATACAAATATAATAGAGAGAGAGAGAGAGAGAGAGAGAGAGAGAGAGAGAGAGAGAGAGAGAGAGAGAGAGAGAGAGAGAGAGAGAGAGAGAGAGAGAGAGAGAGAGTACACACACACACTGCTATTAGGGTGCATCAGCGTTACTCTATGAAACAGACATTACTACATAGCCTCACCAGCCGTAGCTCTCTGGAACTCCACTGAGAGAGTGTGTGTGACATCACTCCAAAACGTGTAGAGGATATCAGGCTGGCCGTCCTGCAGAGAGAAGAGAGAAACAACTGAACAGAGGGTCACACAAGGAGACACACACACACAGTGCTGTGATGAGTGCAGTCTGCGCCCCACAGGCAGAAGGGCAGTGTGACTGTCATGATCATCCTTATCTACCAGCGTGATCCTCAGCCACACCAGATCTTGCTATCGCCCCACACATTTATCACACTGCAAATCAGCTAGAAACACACAAACACAAGCGCGTGCCCACCGTGCTGTGCCATAACCGTCGCCGGGGACAACAATGACAGCTCATCACCATGGTGACAAGTCATAGCAGGGCATCTTAAGATGGGCAGAGGAGGTTAGTGCACTAATGAGTGTCCACTCCTTTGAAGCATGCAGAGCTAGTACACTCATCTGACCCTAACAAGAGTCTTGTAACACAGGCAAGACACACTGATTAGATAGGGTGGTGAGGACTGAGGAAGCCATTTTTAAACACATGCAAACGTAAACGCAAACACTGACACATACCCTAACACTCAAAAACACACACACAGTTTAATGAACACACACCTGACAGAAGTGAAAGTAGAGAGGGAAAGTCTAATCAAAACAAAGACATATGAAGGAGGAATGTGTGTGTGAGTGTGTGTGTGTGTGTGTGTGTGTGAGCGTGTGTCACCACGGCCCTTCATCAATGTGGCCCTCCTCGCCTCCTAATATAATCACTGCTAATCAGTGGAGAAGGAACACACACACACATACACACACACTGGGAGGTAAGGACACACAAGCATAAACACACACACACACACACACACGTAGATTAAAGTAGCAGATTAGTGTGTGTCTTCGATTGGGTGAATTTCAATTATCTAATGGCCGTGTCTCTCTTCACTCTTATCCTCCAATTATCAGTCTCTGCTCAAGGTCCCTCCCTCACACACACAAACACACACTCTCCATCGCTCTCTCTCTCTTTCACTCTCTCTCAGAGATCAGACATATTCCGTCTCCTTGCTGGACATCCTGATTACAGATTGATGTGTCTTTCTGCTCTAGGATGTTTAATAGATCTGTATTTCCTCATGCTGTCTGTCTGTAGAGCTGAGCTAACCCTACACAGGGCTCATAATAATGGCCTGCTCAGATCTGGTCCTAAGATGACAGGAGGACTAGTGTGTTTAGTGGTACAGGAGATGGTGGTATTGATGGTGATGATGACCTTAACGGTGATGATGGTATTGATGATGATGGTGATGATGGTATTGATGGAGATGACGGCGGTGTGAAATGTCCTTCATTTCTAGGTAAACTGCCCCAGAGCCTAAAGATTGGATGATTTCCGCTTGTCTTCCAGAAACTAAAGTAAACCTGGCCTACATTGCTTCATGTTCTACATACTGTACTGTCCTGTGGCCTAACACAGAGAGGAAGGACACACACAGTCCATCAATTCTAACCTGCTAACGTTAAACCAACACAAAATAGACCAGACCATGTCCATGTCCTCCTTCTAAACATATGCACACAGGCATGCACAGGCACAGCACTAGACCTTAATTGGAGCAAGCTGATAATAGGTCCACTGCTCTTCTGAATATAAAAAGGCCAATTATAGGACTGTGGACTTTTATAGAGGATAAAGAGAGATGGAGAGACATGGAGAGAGGGTGACAACGGAGGGAACGAGAGGGGGGATAGAAGCAGAGAGAGAGAGGAGGAAGGGAGAGAAAGAGAAGGAGGGAGGGAGGGGGCAATTGAGAGGTCCATGCTACTCTAAGAAAGAAAATTGGCACAGCTGAATCTCTTTGAGCTCATATTAGAAAACTTAAGTCCCTGCATGCTGTTCTGCTTAACAGCCCAGCATTCTGCTGATGCCAGGAGAGTCATTAAAGCCTGGGTAGGTCTGGTTCAGGCCCAGGTAATGGACTGATCAGTATGGAGAGAGGGGAAAGGGAGAGGAAGAGGGGAGAGGGGAGGGGGAAGTTGGCAGGGGAAGGCAAAAGAGAAGAGAAGGATATTGCCAAGAGTGGAGGAATAGATGTTGTGGAAGGGTGTGCTGATGACAGTCCAGGGGCAAGGACACACAGGCCTTATATGAGGACATGGCGTCTCACCTTAATGATCTCATCGATGAAGCAGACGTGAGTGACAGGGTCTCTCTTCTTAGTCAGGACCTTTTGGAGGTGTTGCACCTAAACACAGAGATTACAGGTTAACTCAGTACTCCTGGACTAGGTCAATTACTCTACTTAAGCAGGTAAAAGTGCACCTTTACTTAGGTAATGCTAAAGTATCTGTAAAGATAAAAGCATACCTGTCCGCAAGCGGCACAGATCTGATCCATGAGTTTCTCAAGGTTGGTCCAGAGAGCAGCTCGGAACGCTGCCGTGTTACCTTGGGTTGGCATCACAGCTCTGCCTGGCACACCTGACACACACACAAACACAACAATACAATTACACGGGTTAAACAGTTACACAAGACAAGAGTACCAAAACTGAAACACCATTTTCCTCCCTCCCCCACCTACCTCTGTTGCCAGTGGGCTGGGTGAGTCCCTTGATGTCCAGGGCGGTAGTGACGTTGTCCTGTATGGTGGTCCGGTAGCCCTCCACCACCCCACTGATGGTCTCCCTCAGACTGCCCAGGTTATAGAACACCTGAAGGGCCGTGCCCACCTGGGTCGGGTTCTGCATGGGGACACAGAGGAGAGGAGACAGTCAGTGTGTTTGTGTGTGTGTGTGTGTGTGTGTGTGTCAGGTTCAGTCAGTCAACCCCAACCCTATCTAGTCTGAGACATTCAGTCTTGGAGCACAGTGGAGTCCAATCATCTAACTAAATACACTTCAGACATAGTTCTAATAACCGGACAGACACACAGAATGGAGTGTACCTCACACTCTGGAATAGCACAGAGAGAATCACTCACGCCGCCAAGCTCAGAGGATTGACGTCACTATGCACAAGGGGCGGGTCAAAAAATTGGTCATTTCAAAGCTGCGAAACGCAACAATTATCCTCAGCTAACGGAAAAAGATCAGGATACGCAAGTACTCCAACATTTTTGGGGGTGTGTGTGAGTGAATGTGTGTGAGTGTGTGCATGCATGGGTGTGCGTGAGTAATTGCTAGCAGGGTCTGATAGCAGCTCTCATTAAGGAACCAGAACTCAGTACTAATCAGTGCTTTGTTCACCATCATCCAGAAACCACTCACACCCTCTGCCTCCCTCTCTCCCAACCTCTCCCTCCCCTCTCTCCTCGCTGTTGCACACATGAAACTGAGATTGAGGTCAGACCCCAGCCTTCTCGCTCTCTCCCTCCCTCTCAATCTCATTTCTCTGGCCTAACGAGTTCTTGGAAACACAGTTTCCACTCTCTCCATTCCTAACTCAAGGCCATTTAGGAAACTGCCCCTGAAGTCAGCTCCAGCTGGGTCATAATCAGGAAGCCAGCGCCAGAGCTCACGGCCCAGTGAGGTGTCAGCTGGTGGATGTGATAATGTCAAGACCCTGTCATGGAGCCTCGACTCCAGCCGTCTGGAAGACGTGACACTATACATCTCATGGCTGCAGTCCATGAGGTGACATAGGTGTTGATTAAACCATTACCGTTATCATGTCCAAAGCCATGATGCAGTCCTTGCAGCGTCACAGAGTTTGGCGTGCATAAAACGGACGCGTCCGTGCATGACACACACACAGAAATACACATACTGCCGAGGGCTTCAGCTCTGCAGCGTCCGTCTGGGTCGGTGTGTGTGTGTGTGTGTGTGTATGCGTGTATGTATGTATGTATACACTACATGACCAAACGTATGTGGACACCTGCTCGTCGAACATCTCATTCCAAAATCATGGCCATTAATATGGAGTTGGTCCCCCCTTTTCTGCTATAACAGCCTCCACTCTTCTGGCAAGGCTTTCCACTAGATGTTTGTCCTAGACGTTTCCACTTCACAATAACAGCACTTACAGTTGACCGGGGCAGCTTTAGCAGGGCAGAAATTTGACGAACTGACTTGTTGGAAAGGTGGCATCCTATGACCGTGCCATGCTGAAAGTCAGAGATTTTATACACCTGTCAGCAATGGGTGTGGCTGAAATAGCCAAAACCACTAATTTGAAGGCATGTCCACATACATTTGGCCATATATATATATATATATATATATATATACACACACACAGTATATGCCCTGTTGGGGCTCTGTGGCAACTCAGGGCCCGTGTGAGATGTTTTCACATTGCCTTGCCCCAGGGTAAAACACAAACACACACACCTTTTGTTCCCAGTGTAGCAGGTGCCGAGCGGGATCTTTCTCTTTCGGCAAGACAAAATCAGGTTAATTGGTTTGGCTTGATTGGGCACGCACGCACGGGCACAGGCACAAGCACACGTGCGCACACACACACACACACACACACACACACACACACACACACACACACACACACTAAGACATAACACAACAGGAGTAGTGAGACCTTCTCTGTCGGAGGTGAGATGAGCAGTCTAGAAATATCCCCACTCAGTCTTAATGAGCATGTGCTGCATGTGGCAGCATACATAGGCTGCGTCCCAAATGGCACCTTATGCCCTACATAGTGCACTACAGGCCCTGGTCAAATGTAGTGCTCTATGTAGGGAGTAGGGTGCCATTTGGGACACAGACATACAGTACAGGGGGAGAAACCACCCTACCACCCTTCACAGACCATTACTGTATTGTTGTTGTCAGGCAGCTGCAACACTAAGCCAAGACTATTATCCATTCACCCTCCATACACCCTGTATCCTTATAGACACCATGTCAGATAACCTCATTAAACCAAGCAGGGAATTTAATATGCACGGTGCTGTGTAACACAAACACCTGGCTAGGCACTTGGCTTCCTTCACTGCTAGGCCTATTCTTTGACATGAAAGTGATGCACTGACTGTGAGGCTGCTGTCATGGTTTCTAGATTTCTAATTTCAAGAGACGTCCTGGTCAAATAAAATATTCTGATGTTCATTCTGACCATATGAATGTAGCCAAGGTCAGTTAAATTCACTCACAGTGTTACATATTCAGCCAGCAGTGCCTGCCTCTTTACAGATGGGTTGGGCCCACAGTTTTAAAATATGTATCCCTATGGCTGGGCCTGCTGCTAGTAGAAGTTTGGTGTGAACTGGATCCCACACACTCAGGGAAGACATCCAAAACCGTACATAATCACACAGAAAACAACAATTTCTCATTATAAGTGAGGAGGATAGCAGGCCTGGCCATATGTGCAGGCATATTCATATTCACAGCAGTGAGAAAGGCTTATTTAGGTGGTTACAAGATTAGAGGTGTTTCTCTAGAGGAAGGTGGGCAACCATGGAGAAGAGGCTTTGCATGCTGTGTCTATGCCGTTTCGGACAGAGGCATGTTTTAATGTTTGTGTTTTTGTTCTTTCTAAAACATTACAGGCAGGTTTAATGTTTGTTTTTTGGTGTGCGCGCATGTGTATGAGTGTGTATGAGTGTGTTTGGGAGGATGGTCTCTAAACATTGACTTTTCTCTAATAAAGACACATTTAATGTTTGGTGGGTTGTGTGTTTGTTGGTGGGCTGGGAGGTCTCTTCCTGATAGGAAGGTTTAATGTTTGACTTACAGGATCAGTAATGTGAGCAACAGGGGGCCACATCGCTATCAAAGCTATTAAGCCTTGTAACCAGACACATACGTTCACACACACAGCTTTTCTTTGAATAATGAATTCACTTTGCAGAATGCATACCAATGAAGATGACTGACTCAAACTCAGAAACATTCCTCTTTAATTTACCTCTGCTAGAATGAATAATTGAATATACAGTGGGGGAAAAAAAGTATTTAGTCAGCCACCAATTGTGCAAGTTCTCCCACTTAAAAAGATGAGAGAGGCCTGTAATTTTCATTATAGGTACACGTCAACTATGACAGACAAATTGAGATTTTTTTCTCCAGAAAATCACATTGTAGGATTTTTTATGAATTTATTTGCAAATTATAGTGGAAAATAAGTATTTGGTCACCTACAAACAAGCAAGATTTCTGGCTCTCACAGACCTGTAACTTCTTCTTTAAGAGGCTCCTCTGTCCTCCACTCGTTACCTGTATTAATGGCACCTGTTTGAACTTGTTATCAGTATAAAAGACACCTGTCCACAACCTCAAACAGTCACACTCCAAACTCCACTATGGCCAAGACCAAAGAGCTGTCAAAGGACACCAGAAACAAAATTGTAGACCTGCACCAGGCTGGGAAGACTGAATCTGCAATAGGTAAGCAGCTTGGTTTGAAGAAATCAACTGTGGGAGCAATTATTAGGAAATGGAAGACATACAAGACCACTGATAATCTCCCCTCGATCTGGGGCTCCACGCAAGATCTCACCCCGTGGAGTCAAAATGATCACAAGAACGGTGAGCAAAAATCCCAGAACCACACGGGGGACCTAGTGAATGACCTGCAGAGAGCTGGGACCAAAGTAACAATGCCTACCATCAGTAACACACTACGCCGCCAGGGACTCAAATTCTGCAGTGCCAGACGTGTCCCCCTGCTAAAGCCAGTACATGTCCAGGCCCGTCTGAAGTTTGTTAGAGTGCATTTGGATGATCCAGAAGAGGATTGGGAGAATGTCATATGGTCAGATGAAACCAAAATAGAACTTTTTGGTAAAAACTCAACTCGTTGGGTTTGGAGGACAAAGAATGCTGAGTTGCATCCAAAGAACACCATACCTACTGTGAAGCATGGGGGTGGAAACATCATGCTTTGGGGCTGTTTTTCTGCAAAGGGACCAGGACGACTGATCCGTGTAAAGGAAAGAATGAATGGGGCCATGTATTGTGAGATTTGAGTGAAAACCTCCTTCCATCAGCAAGGGCATTGAAGATGAAACATGGCTGGGTCTTTCAGCATGACAATGATCCCAAACACACCGCCCGGGCAACGAAGGAGTGGCTTCGTAAGAAGCATTTCAAGGTCCTGGAGTGGCCTAGCCAGTCTCCAGATCTCAACCCCATAGAAAATCTTTGGAGGGAGTTGAAAGTCCGTGTTGCCCAGCGACAGCCCCAAAACATCACTGCTCTAGAGGAGATCTGCATGGAGGAATGGGCCAAAATACCAGCAACAGTGTGTGAAAACCTTGTGAAGACTTACAGAAAACGTTTGACCTGTGTCATTGCCAACAAAGGGTATATAACAAAGTATTGAGAAACTTTTGTTATTGACCAAATACTTATTTTCCACCATAATTTGCAAATAAATTCATAAAAATTCCTACAATGTGATTTCCTGGATTTTTTTTCTCTCATTTTTCTGGCATAGTTGACGTGTACCTATGATGAAAATTACAGGCCTCTCTCATCTTTTTAAGTGGGAGAACTTGCACAATTGGTGGCTGACTAAATACTTTTTTCCCCCACTGTAAGTAATCTCTAGTGATCTCTTTTCTTTTCCAGAGGATTTGAGGCACTTCTGGGAGTAGTTACAGCAGCTTCCAGGTAACTTCACATGTCAGATAGACTGAGGCAGCGACGCGAATGACAACTCTATGCTTTCCACCTCATTGGTTCCTTCCTGCAGACACCTGTTGGCCTGAACCATTAACCACTGTCCATCCGCCCGGTTAGCTTTTACCACAGAGTGGACATTTATATACACACTCACTCACTCTCACTCAGAGGGTATGACAAGAAATTGGTCAAACAAACCAAATCGCTGATAACAGGATGGTGAGATTATGTACCCTCTTACATTTGCTTTCCTGTAAGTGTGTGTGTGTGTGTGTCTTGGTTTTATAACAAATGTCCAATCTGCTTTGAGGTAACAATATCAAACAACACAATTACAAGCCTATGACATACAGGTAACTGCCAAAATAAAGGGAACAGTTGAGTAAATGAGGGATAGAAAGTAAATTGAAAGCTGGTGCTTCCACCCAGGTGTGGTTCCTGAGTTAATTTAGCAATTAACATCCCATCATGCTTAGGGTCATCTATAAAAATGCTGGGCAGGCCCAGTTGCCCATTATTTTGCCTATCATGGCTATGCCCCCATAGAATGAAAATGCCTTCATCCACAGGGCACGAGTGGTCACGGAGTGGTTTGATGAGCATTAAAATGATGTAAACCATATCCCATGGCCATCTCAGTCACCAGACCTCAACCCAATTGAACACTTATGGGAGATTCTGGAGAGGCGACTGAGACAGCGTTTTCCATCACCATCAACAAAACACCAAATGATGGAATTTCTCGTGGAAGAATGGTGTCGCATCCCTTCAATAGAATTCCAGTCACTTGTAGAATATATGCCAAGGCGCATTGAAGCCGTTCTGGTTCGTGGTGGCCCAACGCCCTATTAAGACACTTTATATTGGTGTTTCCTTTATTTTGGCAGTTACCTGTATGTTGGTGGGTTAGGTACGCTCTGACGTTTGCTTTCCTGTAACTGTGTGTGTGTGTGTGTGTGTGTGTGTGTGTGTGTGTGTGTGTGTGTGTGTGTATATACAGTGGGGGAAAAAAGTATTTAGTCAGCCACCAATTGTGCAAGTTCTCCCACTTAAAAAGATGAGAGAGGCCTGTAATTTTCATCACAGGTACACGTCAACTATGACAGACAAATTGAGATTTTTTTTCGCCAGAAAATCACATTGTAGGATTTTTTATGAATTTATTTGCAAATTATGGTGGAAAATAAGTATTTGGTCACCTACAAACAAGCAAGATTTCTGGCTCTCACAGACCTGTAACTTCTTCTTTAAGAGGCTCCTCTGTCCTCCACTCGTTACCTGTATTAATGGCACCGGTTTGAACTTGTTATCAGTATAAAAGACACCTGTCCACAACCTCAAACAGTCACACTCCAAACTCCACTATGGCCAAGACCAAAGAGCTGTCAAAGGACACCAGAAACAAAATTGTAGATCTGCACCAGGCTGGGAAGACTGAATCTGCAATAGGTAAGCAGCTTGGTTTGAAGAAATCAACTGTGGGAGCAATTATTAGGAAATGGAAGACATACAAGACCACTGATAATCTCCCTCGATCTGGGGCTCCACGCAAGATCTCACCCCGTGGGGTCCAAATGATCACAAGAACGGTGAGCAAAAATCCCAGAACCACACGGGGGGACCTAGTGAATGACCTGCAGAGAGCTGGGACCAAAGTAACAAAGCCTACCATCAATAACACACTACGCCGCCAGGGACTCAAATCCTGCAGTGCAAGACGTGTCCCCCTGCTTAAGCCAGTACATGTCCAGGCCCATCTGAAGTTTGCTAGAGTGCATTTGGATGATCCAGAAGAGGATTGGGAGAATGTCATATGGTCAGATGAAACCAAAATAGAACTTTTTGGTAAAAACTCAACTCGTCGTGTTTGGAGGACAAAGAATGCTGAGTTGCATCCAAAGAACACATTTTTACATTTACATTTTAGTCATTTAGCAGACGCTCTTATCCAGAGCGACTTACAGTTAGTGAATACATATTTTTTTATACTGGCCCCCCGTGGGAAACGAACCCACAACCCTGGCGTTGCAAACACCATGCTCTATCAACTGAGCTACATCCCTGCCGGCCATTCCCTCCCCTACCCTGGACGACGCTGGGCCAATTGTGCGCCGCCCATGAGTCTCCCGGTCGCGGCCGGCTGCGACAGAGCCTGGATTCGAACCAGGATCTCTAGTGGCACAGTTAGCACTGCGATGCAGTGCCTTAGACCACTGCGCCACTCAGGAGGGTGGAACACCATACCTACTGTGAAGCATGGGGGTGGAAACATCATGCTTTGGGGCTGTTTTTCTGCAAAGGGACCAGGACGACTGATCCGTGTAAAGGAAAGAATGAATGGGGCCATGTATCGTGAGATTGAGTGAAAACCTCCTTCCATCAGCAAGGGCATTGAAGATGAAACGTGGCTGGGTCTTTCAGCATGACAATGATCCCAAACACACCGCCCGGGCAACGAAGGAGTGGCTTCGTAAGAAGCATTTCAAGGTCCTGGAGTGGCCTAGCCAGTCTCCAGATCTCAACCCCATAGAAAATCTTTGGAGGGAGTTGAAAGTCTGTGTTGCCCAGCGACAGCCCCAAAACATCACTGCTCTAGAGGAGATCTGCATGGAGGAATGGGCCAAAATACCAGCAACAGTGTGCGAAAACCTTGTGAAGACTTACAGAAAACGTTTTTAGACCTGTGTCATTGCCAACAAAGGGTATATAACAAAGTATTGAGAAACTTTTGTTATTGACCAAATACTTATTTTCCACCATAATTTGCAAATAAATTCATTAAAAATCCTACAATGTGATTTTCTGGATTTATTTTCCTCATTTTGTCTGTCATAGTTGACGTGTACCTATGATGAAAATTACAGGCCTCTCTCATCTTTTTAAGTGGGAGAACTTGCACAATTGGTGGCTGACTAAATACTTTTTTCCCCCACTGTATGCATGTATGTGTGTGTGTATATGCGGGTGTGTCTATGTGTGTCTCTGTTTGATGACAAATGTCTAATCTGCTTTCTGGGAGTACTTACAGTTACAGCAGCTTCCAGGTAACGTCACCTGTCGAAGAGACTGAGGCAGCGACACGAATGACAACACTCTGCTTTCCACTTCATTGGTTCCTTCCTACAGACACCTGTTGCCCTGAACCATTACCCACTAACCATAGCTTTTACCACAGAATGGACATTTACACACACATCACACACATGCACGCACACACACTCTGTGTGTATTTATCAAACAAAGCAGTCGCTGATAAAAGGATGAGTGAGACGGTTCACACAAATGTTGATGGCTTACTTACACTCTGATGTTTGCTTTCCTGTACGTTTGTGTGTGTGTGTCTGTTCGATGACAAATGTCCAATCTGCTTTGAGGTAACAATATCAAACAACACAATAACCTAGCCTACGACTTTACTTGACTTCATCTAGAGCTGTCTGATTTCCTCACAAAGTTGTATTCCTAAGTTGCTGAGAGTGACGTTTGTTTTAACTAAGGTTAAATGCACTAAATCATTCAGGGGAAAGGAGATTAAAAAAAAGGTATGAAAGTACCGCTTTTAAAAGAGAGATAAAGAAAACAGAGGGGGTGTTAAGCAGCAGAGCCAGAAAGAAGTGAGAAATACATTATAACTTCTGCAGCGTAACCAAGGCAACCCCATAACAAAAATCAGGAAGGCCTATTCAAGTATTTTAGGTCTGGTTGTTTACATTTAACAGACAGACACAAACACACACACGACGCACGACCAGGAGAAGTAATTCACTTTTTAGGAGAGGAGGGGAAGAAGAGAGAAGGTGGGGAAATTAGAGGAGTGAAAAGGTGACAAACAAGTGGATGTAGAGCGGCATCACGAGTGACTCAATGAGAGAGAGGACACTTTGGAGAAGTGTTAGAGACAAAAATCACTTGACAAACAACCCATTTAGTATCTATTTGGACATCACAGTACAGGATCAAACTCTACTCAGAAGACTTGGGTTATTGGCTAATTTTTTCAAGGCTGGGGGAGATGTGATATCATAAAATTTGGATATAAAATGAGGTCTTCATCAATGTGCATGAAGCACTGTCACGATCGTTTATGAACGAGAAGGACCAAGGCGCAGCGTGATATGTATTCATATTTATTTACGTACTGAACACACGACAAAACAACAAACGAAACGTGAAGTCCAAGGTAGACAAAATAACATACCTCACACGGAACAAGATCCCACACAGACTGGTGCCAAAAGGCTGCCTAAGTATGGTCCCCAATCAGAGACAACGAGCTACAGCTGCCTCTGATTGGGAAACACTCTGGCCAACATAGATCTAAACGATCTAGAAACTAAACATAGAAATAAACACAACACGAAATATACACACCCTGACTCAACAAATAACCGTCCCGAGTCAGGGCGTGACAGACCCCCCAAAGGTGCGGACTCCGACCGCGCCACATAAACCTAATAGGGTGGGCATTCCGCCTCGGAGGCGGATCCGGCTCCGGGTGTAACCACCACTTACTCTCCACCTCCCCGTTGCGCCCCTGGTCTGGTCTGGAACCACTGACTGGAGCTGGATCAGGCACCGGTGGAGCGTACTGCTCTGGCTCCGGAGTGGAGCCGCTGACCGGGGCTGGACTGGACCCCGGTGGAGCGGATTGCTCTGGCTCCGGAGTAGAGCAGCTGACCGGTGCCGTACCAGGCACCGGTGGAACAGGCACGGGCCGTGCCGGATTGGACGACGCGCATCCCTGGCTTGGTGCGGGGAGCAGGAACGGGCCGGACTGGGCTGACGACGCGCACCACTGGCTTGGTGCGGGGAGCAGGAACGGGCCGGACTGGGCTGACGACGCGCACCACTGGCTTGGTGCGGGGAGCAGGAACGGGCCGGACTGGGCTGACGACGCGCACCCCTGTCTTGGTGCAGGGAGCAGGAACGGGCCGGACTGGGCTGACGACGCGCACCACTGGCTTGGTGCGGGGAGCAGGAACGGGCCGGACTGGGCTGGGAACACCCACCACTGGCTTAGTGCGGGAATCAGGAACGGGCCGGACCGGACTGGCGACACGCACCACTTGATTAGTGCGAGGAGCAGGACTGGGTTCCTTCATTAACCCCCGCTCCTTCTGCTGCCTAACCAGCTCCTCTCGCCGTGCCTCTACACTTTCCTTCTGCTCCCTCTGCACCAATGACCTCCTTAGTCTGGCGGCCTCCTCTGCTAAACGGCTGAACCGCTCTATCGCGCCCTCCTGCTGCCTCGTCGTCCACGTCGTCCACGGCGTGAGCCCCCCCCCCGTGATCATGGCCTCCATCCCTCTTGCCAGACTCTCGCTCATCTCCTCCCAAGTCCATCCTCTCTCCTCATCACGCTGCTTGATCCAGGATTGGTGGGATCTTCTGTCACGATCGTTTATGAACGAGAAGGACCAAGGCGCAGCGTGATATGTATTCATATTTATTTACGTACTGAACACACGACAAAACAACAAACGAAACGTGAAGTCCAAGGTAGACAAAATAACATACCTCACAGATTCCACACAGACTGGTGCCAAAAGGCTGCCTAAGTATGGTCCCCAATCAGAGACAACGAGCTACAGCTGCCTCTGATTGGGAACCACCCTGGCCAACATAGATCTAAACGATCTAGAAACTAAACATAGAAATAAACACAACACGAAATGTACACACCCTGACTCAACAAATAACCGTCCCCTGACACACACACACACACACACACGCCTGCTGGAGTCATTAATAGCAAATAAAGAGATTAATTAATCTATGGGGAGACGATAGTTCAGTACTGTAATATTTATGGTAGCTTGAGCTTCTTCTGTTGTTGTTAGACGACAAACCTCTTGCCCTCTGCTAATGACTTGAGCATGAGGTGACTTATGTTTCCCCCAACATCATTGACACTTAGTTTCCCTTGATTTGACATTCAAACTAAAAGGTCAACATTTGAATAGATGCTAAAATGCTATTCAATATTCAAGACGTGTACAATAGCAAATTATGTCCATTAATTATCATAAATTTACCACCAAACAGACACAATCAGTGTCTATCTGCAAGATGAACCAGAACCAAAATAACAGGAAGTGGTCCTGTGTGGCTCATGGTGCTTGCAACGCCAAGATCGTGAGTCGATTCCTGCTGTGGCCACCCATATGAAAATAAATGCACGTATGACTAAGTGGCTTTGGATAAAAGCACCTGCTATATAGCATATAATATATACTGAATCATAGGAGGAAGAAGTGTCCGACTCAGTACATCTTCCACTAAACAAGTGTAAAGTGGTAGAAAACTCCACCATTTTCTTGTGGCTCAGTATACAGTACCAGTCAAAAGTTTGGACACACCTACTAATTCAAGGGTTTTTCTTTATTTTTACTATTTTCTACATTGTAGAATAATAGTGAAGACATCAAAACTATGAAATAACACTTATGGAATCATGTGATAACCAAAAAAAGTGGTTTATATATTTAATATTTGAGATTCTTCAAATAGTCACCCTTTGCCTTGATGACAGATTTGCACACTCTTGGCATTCTCTCAACCAGCTTCATGAGGTAGTCACCTGGAATGCATTTCAATTAACAGGTGTGCCTTCTTAAAAGTTAATTTGTGGAATTTCTTTCCTTCTTAATGCGTTTGAGCCAATCAGTTGTGTTGTGACAAGGTAGGGGGGTATCCAGAAGATTTGGTAAAAGACCAAGTCCCTATTTGGTAAAAGACCAAGTCCATATTATGGTAAGAACAGCTCAAATAAGCGAAGAGAAATGACAGTCCATCATTACTTTAAGACATAGAGAAATCACCAGGTAAGCACAAAGGCTTGTTCTGCTCTCTTTCCGCCCAGAGCTCTAACGATAACACATTTTAAGTAGTGGGTCTGGTAATGTAAAACAGCGAGGGAAGGTGTTTTTCCAGCACAGAACACTTGTCTCCCCGCTGGTCCACAGAAGAAACAGCTTACACATCCTGACAAATTGGTCCTTACAGAACACTGAGCAACATCAAAGCAAATTACACTGAGGAAACAATATCGCTTTGTTTAAGCCAACTTGGCCCGCTGCCAGATATAGCCTGTAACTGAGTGAGAGTGTGTGTGTGTGTGTGTGGTTGTGTACAAGCATTCAAGGGCATGTGTGTGTTCTGCCGTGTGTGTGTGTGCATGTGTGTGTAAAGAGCTCGCTCTGGGATGCTCTCTCCTCATTTACTGACACACCACACTAGGAGCTTTGAACAGCTCTGCTCGGTCTTTGTCTGTATGAGGAACAATCCCTAAGTCCCAACAATTAAATAATGAAGGGACTGTAGCATGTTGGTAAGAGGACAGACTCCCCAATTTTCTGTACACTAGCGAAGAGACTACAGTATGTAGTAATACCTTGGCAACATGTTCCATTCAAAAAACCAGACCCTCCCCAATCAGTCCTTCTGGGGCAATAGTTATTAACACATAAACCACCACATTGTCTCTCCTTTGTGGTGCCTCAAAAGGTCAGCTACAGATGAAGTCGGAAGTTTATGTACACTTAGGTTGGAGTCATTAAAACTAGTTTTTCAACCACTCCACACATTTCTTTTTAACAAACTATAGGTTTGGCAAGTTGGTTAGGACATCTACTTTGTGCATGACACAATAAATTTTTCCAACAATTGTTTACAGACAGATTATTTCACTGTATCACAATTCCAGTGGGTCAGAAGTTTACATGCACTAAGTTGACTGTGCCTTTAAACAGCTTGGAAAATTCCAGAAAATGATGTCATGGCTTTAGAAGCTTCTGATAGGCTAATTGACATAATTTGAGTCAATTGGAGGTGTACCTGTGGATGTATTTCAAGGCCTACCTTCAAACTCAGTGCCTCTTTGCTTGACATCATGGGAAAATCAAAAGAAATCAGCCAAGACCTCAGAAAAAAAATTGTAGACCTTCACAAGTCTGGTTCATCATTGGGAGCAATTTCCAAATGTCTGAAGGTACCACGTTCATCTGTACAAACAATAGTACGCAAGTACTGGATATTTGAAGCAACATCTCAAGACATCAGTCAGGAAGTTAAAGCTTGGTCGCAAATGGGTCTTCCAAATGGACAATGACCCCAAGCATACTTCCAAAGTTGTGGCAAAATGACTTAAGGACAACAAAGTCAAGGTATTGGAGTGGCCATCACAAAGCCCTGACCTCAATCCTATAGAAAACTTGTGGCCAGAACTGAAAAAGCGTGTGCAAGCAAGGAGGCCTACAAACCTGACTCAGTTACACCAGCTCTGTCAGGAGGAATGGGCCAAAATTCACCCAATTTATTGTGGGAAGCTTGTGGAAGGCTACCCGAAATGTTTGGCCCAAGTTAAACAATTTAAAGGCAATGCTACCAAATACTAATTGAGTGTATGTAAACTTCTGACCCACTGGGAATGTGATGAAAGAAATAAAAGCTGAAATAAATCATTCTCTCTACCATTATTCTGACATTTCACATTCTTAAAATAAAGTGGTGATCCTAACTGACCTAAAGGACAAGGAATTTTTACTAGGATTAAATGTCAGGAATTGTGAAAAACTGAGTTTAAATGTATTTAGCTAAGGTGTATGCAAACTTCCGACTTCAACTGTATATGTAAAATAATAATAATGGATGCTGAAACCGTCATTACCATGCCATAACGAACCTGTCAAATTAAGTGTTAAAGATTATTCCCCTCCACACGATTATCATCACTCACGATTTTATTGTTGTCATTTCAGTCAGTGACCTTTTTTGAAAGACAAGGCAATACTTTTGACCACAACTTCCTTTAGTGTGTTCTTTGTGCCTTCAAATAAAAGTAGGCCTAATACAGATGTGTGAGTGCATTCTCTCTAGTCCTGTCTCTACTTAACCAATCAGCTGGCTGTAGCCTTGTAGCAACCGCGTAGGCACAGGTGGGCCTGGGCCCCACCCACTGGGGAGTCAGGCGCACCCAATCAGATTGAGCAACAATTCGTATTTTTTTGTTTGATTATTTATTTTATGCCCTCTACTTGTCAGTGTTTCAAATGGGACATTATTTCTCTTTTTACCTAAACATGCAAACACCATCAGATAGAATGAATAGCAAGCAGTGCACGGGAATGACATTCAGATGAACTGGAATGACATTCACTCTCATGGGATGGGAGGTCAAAAATAACTAATTTAAAGCCACACCCCCATTATTACCGCATTAAGGCGTATGTCACTGTGCTTCTATGGCTATACAGTGCCTTGCAAACGTATTCATCCCCCTTGGTGTTTTTCCTATTTTGTTGCATTACAACCTGTAATTTAAATGGATTTTTATTTGGATTTCATGTAATGGACATACACAAAATAGTCCAAATTGGTGAAGTGAAATGAAAAAAATTACTTGTTTCAAGAAATGCTGAAAAATAAATAACGGAAAAGTGGTGCGTGCATATGTATTCTCAGTATATATAAACCTGTTCTGAAAGGCCCCAGAGTCTGCAACACCACTAATCGAGGGGCACCACCAAGCAAGCGGCACTATGAAGACCAAGGAGCTCTCCAAACAGGTCAGGGACAAAGTTGTGGAGAAGTACAGATCAGGGTTGGGTTATAAAGAAATATCTGAAACTATGAACATCCCACGGAGCACCATTAAATCCATTATAAAAATTTTTAAAGAATATGGCACCACAACAAACCTGCCAAGAGAGGGCCGCCCACCAAAACTCACAGACCAGGCAAGGAGGGCATTAATCAGAGAGACAACAAAGAGACCAAAGATGACCCTGAAGGAGCTGCAAAGCTCCACAGCAGAGATTGGAGTATCTGTCCATTGGACCACTTTAAGCCGTACACTCCACAGAGCTGGGCTTTATGGAAAAGTGGCCAGAAAAAAAAACATTGCTTAAAGAAAAAAATAAGAAACACGTTTGGTGTTCACCAAAAGGCATGTGGGAGAAGGTACTCTGGTCAGATGAGACTAAAATTGAGCTTTTTGGCTGGGAAACTGGTCAGAATTAAAGGAATGATGGATGGTGCTAAATACAGGGACATTCTTGAGGGAAACCTGTTTCTGTCTTCCAGAGATTTGAGACTGGGACGGAGGTTCACCTTCCAGCAGGACAATGACCCTAAGCATACTGCTAAAGCAACACTCGAGTGGTTTAAGGGGAAACATTTAAATGTCTTGGAATGGCCTAGTCAAAGCCCAGACCTCAATCCAATTGAGAATCTGTGGTATGACTTAAAGAGTGCTGTACACCAGCGGAACCCATCCAACTTGAAGGAGCTGGAGCAGTTTTGCCTTGAAAAATCCCAGTGGCTAGATGTGCCAAGTTTATAGAGACATACCCCAAGAGACTTGCAGCTGTAATTGCTGCAAAAGGTGGCTCTACAAAGTATTGACTTTGGGGGGGGTGAATAGTTATGCATGTTCAAGTTCTCTGTTTTTTTGTCTTACTTCTTGTTTGTTTCACAATAAAAAATATTTTGCATCTCCGAAGTGGCAGGCATGTTGTGTAAATCAAATGATACAAACCCCCAAAAAATCAATTTTAATTACAGGTTGGAAGGCAACAAAATAGGAAAAATGCCAAGAGGGGGGGAATACTTTCGCAAGCCACTGTATGCACCATGACGGCCTACTTCGTTTGTTAATTTAGCAAACAAGACAGCTCATAATCCAGTGCCGTTATCACAGTCAACACACCTATATTTTAGCTTTAAAAATGAAAACATCTCTCTCAGCCTCATGACAAAATGTGTAGCACTGCAAAAAGTGACTTAGCTGTTTTCCTGAAATTACCCACATTTCTGCAGGCCCACCCACCAATGAATTACTGGCTACTCTACAGCCGTGTAGGCTAATGATTTCCTAGGAAATGTCACTGACGGCTTATTTAGCTGTTTAAGGGAGGTGTTAAAGCACACAGTATATGCATGGTGACAAGACTTTCAGCCAAGTGCCTGATGGTCACTTATCAACTGGTGGAGGATCGAGAAGACAAAGTTATGCAAAGTTTGTGTGTGTGTGTGTGTCAGTGTGTGTGCGCGTGTGTGTGCGAAAGCTGCGTCTCAAATGATCCCCCATTTCCAATACAGTGCTCCACTTCTGATATAGTGAATACAGTCATTTGCTATTTGCACATAGCCTTCTGTATGACACAACAGATAATTTATCCTGGTTGTGATTGCAGGACGGGGTGTTCGGTACGTGTTCTGTTGATCTAGCTGTAGGACAATCAGAGCAGTGGGGTGCTGCTATTAGAGAGGAGAACGTAGAAACCCAGCTGGGATTGCACCATCACACAACAGTCCTCCTGTTCATCTCTTTATCCATCCAGAGATGACAGAGGGGGAAGAAGAGAGAGGGGGGGAGGTGAGAAAGAGATATAGCTGCAAAAGAAGGAGAGGATCATGCAGAGTGAGTGAGGGAGAGAAGGAACAAGAGAGATTGTGTGAAAAGAAGAGAAAGGGAGAATGATAGAGTTGTGACAGCTGCTGTCACTACCGACAGCATGCACTGTAGAATACCACCTTTCCTTGACACTTTTCACACATTCTGTCTGTTCCTCTCACCTTTTCTACCCCTCCCTCCCTGTCTCTCTCTCTGCATGTCCTCATGTCTCCTGTGGTTCTGATGACACATGCAGACACAGGCAGTCAGACAGACTCACACACACAGACACACTCACTACCAGGCCGAGGGGCCATCTGCTCCTGAGTCACCTCTGATCACGTCTATCCGTCTCTCCATCCTTTAATTTCTCTGTCTATTCCCCTCTCATCTTCCCTCCATCCTCCTCTCTTTTCGCCAGATCCTCTCATCTGCTCTCTCTCAGAGTTCAGATCAGTCAGAGACATGTCTAGGAATGATGCTGGTAATGGCTGGCTGACATTTCGTGATTCTAGACCACTAATAGGCTCTGGGTTTGGATATGAGCTCATTAAATGACAATTTCTTGATAGTGTTAATGATAAAACTGTATCTTCAGGTACTACGGGAGAGGGCTGCAAGCACATTTCATTCCTGTTGTGCTGACAGTGTACTTGTTTATGCCTTTTAATACAGAGGCTTCATACCAGTTCCCAGTGAAACCACAGCAGAAAGAGAGAGTTGAGGTGCAGACAGCTTGAAACTAGCTTTCATCTTCTTCAATATTCTCGGTTTCTGGACATGGTGATAATATAACAACTATAAATAAGTCTAGTGCTGCGCTGAGACACAGGCAATTAAATAGACCTACTACTAATAATAAATATAATGTTTCTGAGGGAGAGATGGAGGGATGACTGAACATAAACGGTTCTTCCAGCCTATTTCCCTCTCCATCTTTATCTCTCTCTACCCCTTCTTCCCCTTCCCCTCGCTCTTTTTCGGTTTTGTGTTGCCCACGGCAACAGAGGCAGAATAGCCCTTTTTTGGTATTTTCTGAGTAAGAGCTAAGTGAGAAAAACAACTTGACACTGATTTCTTTCTCTTTAGCTGGAGGGATTCACAGTCAAAGCCCATTTGTAGCATCAGACAACACTTTAGTAACATCAGGATTGATTTAGATTAGGGCTATTCAATTGGGCCCCCAGGACCACAGCTCTGCTGTTTTTCATCTGGCCCCTGTAATCAGGGACTGATTCAGACCTGGGACACCAGGTGAGTGGCCTCTCTGGGCAATCAATGATAATACATCTATGGGGATTTAATGATAATACATCTATATAATAGCATGTATTATGAATAGGCTCTGATCTAGACAATATACTACTAAATGCGTAGGTAGGTAATCGTGCGTGTGCGGGAGTTATCTTTCAGAAAAGAATTGAACTCTGGGTCTGTATTTCCCCGTTCCACAAATGAGACTCAGCGTGGTGTTGTTCGTGCCAGGAGTCATGCACACAGCCACACAGCCACACATACACTACTAATGAAGGGGAATTACAACCTACACAGATGCATGTTGACATGGTAGACATGCATGACCTGGACTGTGAACGTTAGCAGCCTATGGCAGATTAGCTCTAATGAAGGAGTATGGCAGATTAGCTCTAATTCATCTATACAGATTAACCCTCATAAAGACCTGAGATACTGTGCATAGCCTCAACCCACACACACACACACTTCTATCTTTATCACAGTGGGCTGAACAGAACGTGGCCATTACAGACTACGGAGAACAGACACAGGCCCAGATTATCCTGTTCTGTTCTCACCCGAGTTCTTTTCATGGTAAAAATCATTCCATTCTGGTCCCAGGCTGAGACTGAGCAGACTGCCTGTAAGCATCCCCCCTAATCTCTTCTCTCATCCCTCTCTCCCCTCCCCCCAGAGTCTCTGAAACAGGACACTGTCCCCCTGAGAATGCAGTTTTCTGGGTCACGATGACAACGGCCAGGGTTTACACACTCTCCTGTGTGTGTGTGTGTGTGTGTGACAGAGAGACAGAGGAAGAGAGAGAGAGAGAGAGAGAGGAGCTAGTGAGACACACTACAGTTCAGAGAAACAGAGGAGTTTGTATTGAATAAGAAACTCACTTCAGATTAAATATGAGATTAAGCATTTAAAACTATATCTCTCTCTCTCCCTCCATCCCTCCCACACGTTCGCTATCTCGGTCTCTCTCTCCTCCTCTCCCTTTCTACCTCTTTCTCTCTGCCCGTCTCCCTTTCTTGTCTGAGTTGCAGTTTTGAGAAGTCTGTCTGTCTGTCTGCCTGCCTGCTGTACTGTATAGGTGAATATCTCACAGAGGGAGAGAGGGAGGCATGCTGCTTGTCTGATAGCAATCTGACCTTGACAAGTTCACCTTGAATCCCCCTCTCAAAACAACCCTCCAACCTCCCCTGTGAGCTACTTTTCCCCTTCTCCCTTTGCATAACAAGCGGGGAGACATTACTACATTCTCAACATCAAACAATAATCATGCTTGAGGAATTAAACAAATTACCATGGGAAAGAAAAAAACTGGAAACAGAGTATGACGGTTTCAAGGGCACCTACACACTGCACGGCACACACACACACTCCTAACTTCCTACTCATTCAGAATAATACCTCCGTGGATCTTTATCAGACACTGACACACAGATACAGGTACTCAAGCAGTAGACAGTTGGAGGTGGCGGTCCTCCATTCCTGTCAGCGTCGGTCTATTTTAACCGGTATACAGTGCAATACTTTTGACCATATATAGGGAATAGGGTGACATTTGGGACGCAGGCTTAGTCTTTCATCTGACCTGCCTGATAAGAACCAGGGACTACACACTATAGCGTGCCACAGTGATGCTCTGACCAAGCCCTGAGTATATAGGCACACGTCTATGTGCATCACTCTCCAATTGCCAAGCCAGGCCTGAAATCGCAGGAGAAGTCAATATAAATATTAGATGATTTATTAAGCAATAAAAACAAACGCACAAACAGAAAGTCCTTGAGGGTTTGACTATTCTCCAGAAGAGTTTTCATCTCTAGTATAGGCAGGAGGGATGGAAGGATGGAGGGATGGAGGGGTGGAAGGATGGAGGAACAGGGTCTAACTTTATAAGGCAAAAAGCTGTGTCCGCCTCGGGAGGTTTAGTAGAATAAAAATGAAAGGAACCAGAGAATAGTGTTTTTATTGGAAGGAAGTAACAAAAGAGGGCAATAATTGGAGGACTATAAATAAATGTCTCATGAAATGTTCACACACACAAGCTCACATTACACACACAGGTGAGAGAGGCCATGAGGAATCATGATAGGACTAGAAAAGTAGCCACCTCAATTTCCCTGGATTTCAGAGGATCCGGTAATAGCAGTCAGTTTGTTTTGGCCTTGCAACACGATCACATTCCAGGTCACTGGTTTACCGGACACCCCCACAAGGGGGGGGCTCGAGCTCTGGGGGCCCATGCGCCGGTCATCTATGTCTATTCTTTTTTACGTAATAAATCATTTTCACAGTAACCCTCCAAAAAGTAATTAATTCATAAACCTTTTTAATTTCCATATGTACTAGGAAGCTAAGTGTTTGTTTCTTGGGCTTCAGGAATGTGACTGAAAAAGTGCCCCAAGTCTTGAAAAATAAAACAATTCAACTGATTGAAAGTATACAATAAATCGCATGGTCAAGGCTACAACGGCGCCAGTGCATTGAGTGGAGCTTACTCAGGTGTTCAAAAGCTCATATCAGACCGAGCCTAATGCTTCTTATGTAGTTCTTTATGAGTTTTAGTTTAGAAAACGATCTCTCTGCAGAAGTGACAGTTACAGGGATGGTAAAAACGTAGCAACATCAGGAAAACTGGGCAGTTCTGTAACATCTTTAATTGAGCCTCTCATTCTTCTTAATTGCGGGCCTCAACACGTTACAGAAAGAGATTAACTGTTTAGAAAGCTCTGGGGACAGGTTGTCTGGATACTGGACAGCCAATAAATTGGCAGATGCAAACAGATTATTATATTTAGCGGAGAACAGTTCTTGAGGGCTTGAACAGAAAAGGTGGTTTGTGATTTTCTTCATACTGGTGAACCGGTGTTTGAGTCGTGTGGTTGCAATATCAACAGTCCCTTATCTCTGGTATATCTTGGCATGAATCATTCAAGACTAAGTTTAAATTGTGTGAAGCGCAATGGACATATAATGCACAATGTCTCAGGAAAGACTGTCTGAGTTGGCAATCCTCAGTATAGTATGGACCTACATGCCGTGGTGAAGAAATTTGCACACAAAAAAGGGAGGACTTCAGGAGAGCAGGGTAGTCTCTCAAGTTGGATTACATTTGATTTAAGCCTAATTTAATTTATCTTGAATATTGCAGCACATTTGTGTAGGTTATTAGCCAGACAAAACAATACTGGCTGAATTTATCCTCAAGCAGACTACTTTTTTCTTCATTGTTAGGCTATCTGAGGTGTAATTTTCATAAAAAGTTTATAAATAGCACCTAAATCGCAGCTAAAAACAGAATATAGCTATAGATAGTACACTGCATAATGAAACAATCCCTAGTGAGTTAGTGTTTTGAGGGTGGACTATTATTGGCATTAATGCAGAGAAACTGCGTTACGCCAGTGTTCCAGGTATGATATAAATACAGGGCTGAGGCCAATTGAGGCAGGACCAGGCGAGGACAGTGTTATTTTAGCCGCCGAGCGGTGCAGTGAGGGTCAGTATTAGAGATGTATTACATTCAGAGCCTTGACCGACTGCAGGGCGTGTTTCCCCGATAGCCGTACTGGGAGGTAGACCCTGGCCTCCAACTCAAGGCTTCCTGTCTAATAGAAAGTTAGTTTCCTGCAAATCAGTTCTTATTAATAGTACTGTAGCCAACCTGCTCGCTGGGGTATGGGCTGACAAATTATACACTTAACCTTGGAGAACTCCTAACATTTCCAGTAATACATTTTTAATAGAAGGTTAATATTGATTTGACTGTATTGAAAAAGCATTCTCTCCAGTATCCGTTTGGTGAATCTAAAAGTAGATTTTAAATCTGAAACTGTACACTGACCAACGGAATGAGAGAAGTAGATACAGAGAGAGGTAGAGAGAGAGGGGGAAGAGAGAGAGAGGGGGAAGAGAGAGAGAGGGGGAAGAGAGAGAGAGAGAGAGAGAGAGAGAGAGAGAGAGAGAGAGAGAGAGAGAGAGAGAGAGAGAGAGAGAGAGAGAGAGAGAGAGAGAGAGAGAGAGAGAGAGAGAGAAAGAGAGAGGGTAGAGAGCGAGAGAGGGGGGAGATAGGTAGAGAGAAAGAGAGAGGGAAGAGAGAGAGAGAGAGGGAAGAGAGGGGAGATAGAGAGAGGTAGAGACAGATCAGTGATGGCCATCTGGTCCTCACAGTGAGGTGTGCTGCAAGCCAAGCCATCTCAGTGGGCGTCGGTGCTGTAACTCTGAGCATCAGCTGGGCCCCACATGTCATAAATTACCTAACTGAAACCCATCTTGGGCCTGCTTGTTGGAGGCTACAGTGAATTCTCGTTTTGGCCAAATGGCAAAAAATATGTGAGTCACCTTTCAGGAAATGTGTAGGAGTGAAAACTAGGAACAAACTTTTTTGCATTTTATTTGTAGACTGTGTGTGTGTATATACACACACGTGTATGTGTGTGTGCGTCCTACCTGTATCTCCATGCCCTGCTCCAGCAGTCTCTTGGCCTGGTTCTCCACCTCCAGTCTGGCTCTGCTGATCAGCAGCAATTCATTCTCGATCACGTCTATACCAGACAGATCCACCCCCTGGGACAGGTAGTCTAGAGAGGGAGACAAGAGAAGAGGGTGTTAGAGGGTGTGTGTGTGTGTGTGTGTGTGTGTGTGTGTGTGTGTGCGCATGCATTTGTACACCTTCAGACATCTACAAAAACACCCTCCGACATTTGACAATATGACATTTAGCATTCAGCGTGATTTATTTTTGCACCACTGATACATCTCCATTTAGATAGAAAACCACTGCCTTCTATACTAGTCTTCTACAGTATTGATTTGAGAAAAGAGAAAGAGAGGAGAGTGAAAGTCAAAGGGAAAACATGACAGGCTAACTAGGAAGATGCACACAGCTGTTTACATTGAAAACAGGTGGAACTGCAGTCAATAGGAGAGGTAGCAGTGCATGTTGAATTCTAAACGTGTGTGTGTATTTGTGTGTCTGCCAGATGTTCTATGCAGACGAGTTGATCCAATTAACCCCTTTAACCCCTCGCTAACTCATTAAGACCTTCCCATGGCTCACACACACACACACACACCTTCAGTCCCTTCTACAACCTATTGTGTTAAAAACAATATACAGTTGTATCTTTAAAAACCCTGTTACAAAAGGAAAAGTGAACCAGCGACACAGGTGGGGAAAGCTAAGCTACCATTTCAGTGCAATCCAAAGGAGAGAGCAGGCAGGCAGGTATAAAAGCTATTTCAGATGTGCTATTTGTCTGTTTGTCTAGGCTCTCCAGTGAGAGAAGTCAGGAGAAGAGATTGGACAGCAGAATATCTAATCCAAAGACAATCCACTCACAGACACAGCTAGAATACAAATCCCAAGTCTGCTGGGCCCATGGAGTGCCTGATACACACACAAGTATATATTATTATTATATTTTTGGGGGGGAACTAAGTCGGGATCTCAACTTACTGTTAGAATAATAGAATACACAAGGTGCAATTTCAACATTTGGTTGTGCATCAGCAATTTCCCTGTTGTTATGTCAGTCACTCAATTAGCTAGATAAACTAACTTACCAACAGAGTCATTTATTTTGGTACTGTCCATATGTAGCTTGTTTTTGGTCACAGGTCCAGGAATGGCTGAAGAATTACAACATTTACCTGGAGCTAACTCTGCAGATAACACTACTGGGTGATTTGAAAAGTCATAGTCAATTGATCAATAATATAATAATACTTTTAGCAAAAAAAATGTTTTACAATCTGTAGAAACTATGAGAATAGAAAGGTTCAGAACTTTAGTGAAACATCACAGCACAGTTGAAAAATATGGCAAATAGAAATCCAATATGGATGGTGTTAAGAGATAGATGGGAAGGATTGAATGGAGCTGAAGGGTGTGACCAATAATATCAAGATAACTCATATCAAATATACTGTGTCCGTAAAATGTACATAGATTCAGAACTTTTGTGAAACAGCACAGTTAAAAATATAATGGTAGAGGTTGAGGGCAGAAGAAGGACAGGACTAAAAACAAACAAAATATAACTATTGTAAAATAGATTGTGTCCGTAAAACGTATATAGTATGTATAAGCCTAAGTGTTGTTGTTTCATTAGTTTACTCCAATTAGGGGATGGGTGGTAGGGTTAGTGGAAAATAATAAAGGAACATATATTTTTTAAAGATACGTATATATATGTACAGTGGGGAGAACAAGTATTTGATACACTGCCGATTTTGCAGGTTTTCCTACTTACAAAGCATGTAGAGGTCTGTAATTTTTATCATAGGTACACTTCAACTGTGAGAGACAGAATCTAAAACAAAAATCCAGAAAATCACATTGCATGATTTTTAAGTAATTAATTTGCATTTTATTGCATGACATAAGTATTTGATCACCTACCAACCAGTAAGAATTCCGGCTCTCACAGACCTGTTCGTTTTTCTTTAAGAAGCCCTCCTGTTCTCCACTCATTACCTGAATTAACTGCACCTGTTTGAACTCGTTACCTGTATAAAAGACACCTGTCCACACACTCAATCAAACAGATTCCAACCTCTCCACAATGGCCAAGACCAGAGAGCTGTGTAAGGACATCAGGGATAAAATTGTAGACCTGCACAAGGCTGGGATGGGCTACAGGACAATAGGCAAGCAGCTTGGTGAGAAGGTAACAACTGTTGGAGCAATTATTTAAAAATGTTAGAAGTTCAAGATGACGGTCAATCATCCTCGGTCTGGGGCTCCATGCAAGATCTCACCTCGTGGGGCATCAATGATCATGGGGAAGGTGAGAACTACACGGCAGGACCTGGTCAATGACCTGAAGAGAGCTGGGACCACAGTCTCAAAGAAAACCATTAGTAACACACTACGCCATCATGGATTAAAATCCTGCAGCGCAGGCAAGGTCCCCCTGCTCAAGCCAGCGCATGTCCAGGCCCGTCTGAAGTTTGCCAATGACCATCTGGATGATCCAGAGGAGGAATGGGAGAAGGTCATGTGGTCTGATGAGACAAAAATAGAGCTTTATGGTCTAAACTCCACTCGCCGTGTTTGGAGGAAGAAGAAGGATGAGTACAACCCCAAGAACACCATCCCAACCGTGAAGCATGGAGGTGGAAACATCATTCTTTGAGGATGCTTTTCTGCAAAGGGGACAGGACGACTGCACCGTATTGAGGGGAGGATGGATGGGGCCATGTATCGCGAGATCTTGGCCAACAACCTCCTTCCCTCAGTAAGAGCATTGAAGATGGGTCGTGGCTGGGTCTTCCAGCATGACAACGACCTGAAACACACAGCCAGGGCAACTAAGGAGTGCCTCCGTAAGAAGCATCTCAAGGTCCTGGAGTGGCCTAGCCAGTCTCCAGACCTGAACCCAATAGAAAATCTTTGGAGGGAGCTGAAAGTCCGTATTGCCCAGCGACAGCCCCGAACCCTGAAGGATCTGGAGAAGGTCTGTATGGAGGAGTGGGCCAAAATCCCTGCTGCAGTGTGTGCAAACCTGGTCAAGACCTACAGGAAACGTATGATCTCTGTAATTGCAAACAAATGTTTCTGTACCAAATATGAAGTTCTGCTTTTCTAATGAATTACTTAAAAATCATACAAATGTGATTTTCTGGATTTTTGTTTTAGATTCCGTCTCTCGCAGTTGAAGTGTACCTATGATAAAAATGACAGACCTCTACATGCTTTGTAAGTAGGAAAACCTGCAAAATCGGCAGTGTATCAAATACTTCTTCTCCCCACTGTGTGTGTGTGTGTGTGTGTGTGTGTGTGTGTGTGTGTGTGTGTGTGTGTGTGTGTGTGTGTGTGTGTGTGTGTGTGTGTGTGTGTATATATATATATATATATATATATATATATACACACAAAATATATATGGGGGATTGGAAATGATGCAGACAATTACATTGATGGAAGCTACAATCTATCTGCAATATTAAAGCTGATCTACCCCTATATACAGTATATAAATAAGATTAAAAATACCAACCTCAAATATGTTAGCTATCTAAACTTGTAGTAATCATGGCCGAATTACCGACCAGGCACGAAGGACACGTGCCCAGGGGCCCTGACCTCCAGGGGGCCACCATTGATTTGATTAGTCACTTTCACTTAGATATCATATTAACATGGCATAAGTCATGGCAAAATGTGTAGAATTTCAGGAAATTAGCTTTAAAACTGCAAAAATGTCTGTTACTGTTAACGCAATCCAAAAACGGTCCATTATAAATTGCAATCTGGGTCAGGTTGGCATAATTTGAAAGCATGTTCTATTGCCAACATGACATGACTAGCTAAATTATAAAATAAGATATTACAGGCTTTCACAAGGCAATGTAGAGAAGCCGATCATAATTTTGGTGCGCATAGAATGGAGTCATGATGCATTCAGATGCAATACAACAAGCATAGGCTTATTCTGTTCAGGACAACCCAGGGTATAATGCCATGACATCTTGTAACTGTACATAAAACATAGTGATCATAAACGTTGACACTGTTTATTACATGACATTTATGATATGGAGATTTTGAAGTGCAAATTTGGACTCACTGGCGTTTGGCTTGCTTCTATAACGTCTCATCTTTCAAAATACATAGAGTCCTCATACAGGATTTCCCTCACTCAGATAACAATACATTTGCAAAAGTTGCCCAATTAGCAGGAGGAGATTCTTGTCATACGCGGTGCTCAAGTTCAGAACAGCTGTCAGTCAAAACCTATACAGAGCTGTGAAGGACAGAGCCTGAGATCTGACGTCATGTATAGCATGTTACTGTACAGCCACTGTGTTTCAATTGAGGTGTGTCCAAATGTGCTATTTTCAACCCATATACAGATATGAGTGTAAAGGGCTACCTTTAAAACGTTAATTTTTTCTCTCTGCCGTCAAGAGGGGGGCCACTAAAATGCCTAGGCTAAGGGTATGGTTAAGATTTCTCATTTGTTGTTGAGAAATGCTGGTTAGAAAATGCTGTACTTCAATGCTTTCTAGCTTGGCCACTGGCCAGGTAGTGACAGCTAGCAAGGTCCTCAGTGGGCTCTTTGGCATTGGCATGGCACTGCTGGCACCATGATGTGCAAGTTGTTGGCTCCTTGTGGTGCCTCTACAGTGGGCACTGGGTCTGTGTTGTGCCATTGCACTGGGCAGCCGTTACCTCAGAGGCAGTGAAGGCTACTGTTTCCACATCAATCAGCCTGCCTCATCGTCAGCCATATTTATCTGCACTGAGCAGACCCGTCTCACCACAGCCTGGGAAACAGGAGGCATTACACTGAAAATAACTCCAACTGTGACCTTGGAAACACAATTTAGCCATAACAAGAGGAGAAAGGGTCTTCTGATAAGAAACATTAGCTATGATTCAATATGGCCGACTGGACACTCTCTAGGAGGGGCGAGGACACTGAAACGATTTCACAAAACCTGCAATTCACTTCACAGCTGATAAGGAGGAGATACATTTAGAGAGAGATTGTTATTGTCCTGAGAGTCAAGCCTCTATTTTAAAATTAGAAGGGAGGGATGAGAGAGAGAGAGAGAGAGAGAGAGAGAGAGAGAGAGAGAGAGAGAGAGAGAGAGAGAGAGAGAGAGAGAGAGAGAGAGAGAGAGAGAGAGAGAGAGAGAGAGAGAGAGAGAGAGAGAGAGAGAGAAAGAAACTGACCATTACTTGGGATAGCCTTCCAATTTGTGCTAAATAAGCTATCTAAATTCCCTTCTGCTATATATGCCTCAGCTCTCTGGCTCCATCAATATGTGAACCTCTTAAAAGGTCTTCAAAAGAACACAATACAGCAGGAGCTTCACGTTCACGTTCAAAGGGAAAGGAGAAAGCCTGCCATTAACATCCATAACAATGACAGCTAATTCTGCAGAGATAGCGTGAAATGACATTTGATGGTCCACATTTCCGGAGAACATATAACCATCCAGGACACCATAGCGTGACAGTGAACGTATAGGCTGCTATTACAGTACCTACAGGTGTGAAAGCCATTTAGAGAGTAAATGTTACGATAAAGCATCCGGTAAATGTCAGTGTGAATGGCTGGTAAAGATAATCACAGCACACGGTTTTAAGTGCATACATAAAGCTGAAGAGAATAGCTCTAACCCTGGCGCAGTCAGAGTCATTATTGTGACAGTGACATACTCACTCAGACAGGGGCACTATTGAATAAAAACCTATTTTTCCTTATGTTGACCAGAGACGGGGTTAAAACTAGTTTAGGGACTAGAGACATATCATCATTGTAGTCTCTGCCTGCCTGTGATTGGACAGACTGTAACAACTGTACCACGAGTTCTCATTGGTTCCATACACTGAGCTTCTCTTCTATTGTCTGGCTGTCAGATGGACGAGAGGATAGAGAATGTGTTTGTAAGTCATTGGGCCGGGAACGCCAAAGATCCACACACAAGGGGACACAAGGATTAGGGGAAAGAAAGGGAAGAGAGAGACAGGGACTGGGTTCAGAAGGAGTCAGCCTCTCTTTTAACGTTTATTTTTTTTAACCCAGGTTTCTGAGAACCAGTTTCAGAGTGGAGGGCTAAAATAGCTCTGTAGTCATTATATCTGGACACCAGGGACACAGGGGCGACACAGAACCCGTTTCCACACTTGTTTGTGTGTAACTGCTAACATAAACCTCAGTGTGAATTTGCTGCCAAAGCCGAGATGTGAAATAGACAAAGAGGAATCAGATAAGATAACAGAGAGATGTTTAGATGTTTCTTTGCCCAGCAAAGCACGTGTGTGTGTGTACACAGTATGTGAGTGCGTGTGACCTCTGCGCTGCTTGAAGGTCACCCCCAGTGTCTCTTGGCACTCAGTCCTTTCCCAGGCCTTCCCAACGCCCCTCAGACACCAACACATAAACACATAATCCCTCCACAGCAACAGGAAGTGTGTTTGTGTGTGTGTTGGAGGGGGACAGTGAACAGCAGGAAGAGACAGGCTCCAGCAGAGGGGCCTAGTGACCAAAATCTAATCCCAGGAGAGAACACTGTGTGGGGGAGACAGAGCTGACCTTCCCCCCTAGAGACTAGATGGATGGATGGTGTGATTACCACACAACGAAGGACAGTGAGTGTTTACTGTTTACACCAATGATGGCTCTAGAATTATCATCAGATCTCACCAGCCAGTTTATCACACTATCTCCATGCTTTATCAAAAGGGAAATACACAATTATGTTTCATAGGTCTTTCAGTGAAGAGATTTCAACTGTGTTCAGCTTGGCCAAATATATGCATGTACGTAGACAGCCAGCCAGCTGCAGTTCTTCCTGGGTTACACATCCTGCTACATGATGACCCCGGAACTCAGATGACCACTGACCCCACGCAGAACGTGACTAAAATCAGCTCTCTCAGTATGGGGCCATGAGTGAGGATGAAACGGAGGAGAGAAAAGACACTCAGAGGTCAAATGGACATGAGGTACTGTGGTTAACAGTACCTCATGTCTAAGAATACTCTGCTATCTTGTCCGTCATCACTAACCTGGGTGAGGTCATCAAAGAGGGACAGTCAATGAGGTCATCACAAAGAGCCCAGAACGTCATCCGTGTTATCAGTGATGTGACCTCAGTGAGGTTTAGTCATTCAGAATGGAGTAACGCTGGGGTGTGTGTGTGTGTGCGCACATTTGTGTGTGTGTCTGTCCAGGGTTTCTGGATCAATAATAATATAATATAATAATATGCCATTTAGCAGATGCTTTTATCCAAAGCGATTTACAGTCATGTGTGCATACATTTTTACGTATGGGTGGTCCCGGGGATCGAACCCACTACCCTGGCGTTACAAGCGCCATGCTCTACCAACTGAGCTAAAAAGGGGCTTAGGTGGTGGGCGTGGCAGGGGGCGTTGCAAAGGGCGTGGTGGCAATGTTTGCGGTTTTTAAGCCAATCCCACACATTTCTCCATGGAGCTGAGAGACATTTTTGCAGTTTTAGAGCAAATGTCCTGCAATTCTACACATTTCGTCATGGCATTGAGATAAAATCTTGCAGTTTTAAAGCAAATTTTCTGCAATTCTATATATTCTGCCATGGAGCTGAGAGAAAATGATGCCATTTTAAAGCTAATTTCCTACAATTCTACACATTTTAACATGGCTGTGTTCTTATGCTTAAACATAATAACAAAATAAATCCTGATGAATTCATTGTTTATAGAATTTTCAACTCTCCCTGACTGTCTAGCTTGTATTTTGGTGATTGTTAGTTCTCAAAGATTTTAGTTGTTTAAATTGACACTGAAAGCGTTTAGATTATTATAATTGTTTTACCGTTTAGACCCGCACAAGCATTTTCTATGCAGAAAAATCCCTGACTGTCTGAATTCTTCTGTCAGTTACTGGAGTTTGATCAGGTGAAAGCCCACAGGCTAGCTCCCAGCCTCCCAGTCACTGACTGCTCAGTCACCTCATCCCTCTCTCTTTCTTTCTCCTCCAGTTCCAGACTACACACTGAGCCCTGACAGGCTGTTTCTGCCCCATTAGCTCTTGCCATGGTGCACTGATCTACAGCCACGACACACATAGTCAATATGGCTGGAGCTGGACACACACACACACACACTGATCTAGACCCACAGCGAGTGCACAGTGGACTCGTCAACAGTGACAGGCTCTGGCATGGCTACCCTCTCATCCCACTATCTCTCTTCCTGCTCGCTTTCCACTCTCGCCATTTCTCGCTCTTTGCTCTCACACACACACACACACACACACACACACACACACACAGCTGAAATGGGGAAAAGGTAGAGAAACCCAAGCAAACAGTAGCCTGTAGGGGCATCAGGGGACAGGGTTGGATATGGGGTTGCAATATTAATACCAGCATCAAACATTTATGGGCATTCTCTCCTCCAAGCAGAGAAGTCAAAAAATATTTTTGGGTGTGTCTGTGTGTGTTAGGGCTGCACAATTAATTGACTTCACATGAAAAATCGCAAGAGATCCATATTGCATGCAATATTTTGAAACCCCACTCAGAACACTCACGTAACGTCCGTTTTAATAGTACTCCATTTGTCAGTTTGCATGCTGTTCTGTTAGGTCAAATGCAGTCAACAGATTGTACCAAACAAGAACGATGCTGCTTTTCAATTTGTTTCTTAATATACACTACCGTTCAAAAAGTTTGGGGTCACTTAGAAAAGCAGCATCGTTTTGAAAGAAAAGCAATTTTTTTGTCCATTAAAATAACATCAACTTGATCAGAAATACAGTGTAGACATCGTTAATGTTGTAAATGGCTATTGTAGCTGGAAACGGCAGATTTTTTATGGAATATCTACATAGGCGTACAGAGGCCCATTATCAGCAACCATCAGTCCTGTGTTCCAATGGCACGTTGTGTTTGCTAATCCAAGTTTATCATTTTAAAAAGGCTAATTGATCATTAGAAAACCCTTTTGCAATTATGTTAGCACAGCTGAAAACTGTTGTGCTGGTTAAAGAAGCAATACAACTGGCCTTCTTGAGACTATTTGAGTATCTGGAGCATCAGCAATTGTGGGTTCGATTACAGGCTCAAAATGGCCAGAAACAAATAACTTTCTTCTGAAACTCGTCAGTCTATTCTTGTTCTGAGAAATGAAGGCTATTCCATGCGAGAAATTGCCAAGAAACTGAAGATCTCGTACAACGCTGTGTACTACTCCCTTCACAGAACAGCGCAAACTGGCTCTAACCAGAATAGAAAGAGGAGTGGGATGCCCCGGTGCACAACTGAGCAAGAGGACAAATACATTAGTGTGTCTAGTTTGAGAAACAGACGCCTCACCAGGTCCTCAACTGGCAGCTTCATTAAATAGTACCCGCAAAACACCAGTCTCAACGTCAACAGTGAAGAGGCGACTCCAGGATGCTGACCTTCTAGGCAGAGTTGCAAAGAAAAGCCATACAGTGGGGAAAACAAGTATTTAGTCAGCCACCAATTGTGCAAGTTCTCCCACTTAAAAAGATGAGAGAGGCCTGTAATTTTCATCATAGGTACACGTCAACTATGACAGACAAAATGAGAGAAAGAAATTCCAGAAAATCACATTGTAGGATTTTTAATGAATTTATTTGCAAATTATGGTGGAAAATAAGTATATGGTCAATAACAAAAGTTTCTCAATACTTTGTTATATACACTTTGTTGGCAATGACACAGGTCAAACGTTTTCTGTAAGTCTTCACAAGGTTTTCACACACTGTTGCTGGTATTTTGGCCCATTCCTCCATGCAGATCTCCTCTAGAGCAATGATGTTTTGGGGCTGTCGCTGGGCAACACGGACTTTCAACTCCCTCCAAAGATTTTCTATGGGGTTGAGATCTGGAGACTGGCTAGGCCACTCCAGGACCTTGAAATGCTTCTTACGAAGCCACTCCTTCGTTGCCCGAGCGGTGTGTTTGGGATCATTGTCATGCTGAAAGACCCAGCCACGTTTCATCTTCAATGCCCTTGCTGATGGAAGGAGGTTTTCACTCAAAATCTCACGATACATGGCCCCATTCATTCTTTCCTTTACACAGATCAGTCGTCCTGGTCCCTTTGCAGAAAAACAGCCCCAAAGCATGATGTTTCCACCCCCATGCTTCACAGTAGGTATGGTGTTCTTTGGATGCAACTCAGCATTCTTTGTCCTCCAAACACGACCGAGTTGAGTTTTTACCAAAAAGTTCTATTTTGGTTTCATCTGACCATATGACATTCTCCCAATCCTCTTCTGGATCATCCAAATGCATTCTAGCAAACTTCAGACGGGCCTGGACATGTACTGGCTTAAGCAGGGGGACACGTCTGGCACTGCAGGATTTGAGTCCCTGGCGGCGTAGAGTGTTACTGATGGTAGGCTTTGTTACTTTGGTCCCAGCTCTCTGCAGGTCATTCACTAGGTCCCCCCGTGTGGTTCTGGGATTTTTGCTCACCGTTCTTGTGATCATTTGGACCCCACGGGGTGAGATCTTGCGTGGAGCACCAGATCGAGGAGATTATCAGTGGTCTTGTATGTCTTCCATTTCCTAATAATTGCTCCCACAGTTGATTTCTTCAAACCAAGCTGCTTACCTATTGCAGATTCAGTCTTCCCAGCCTGGTGCAGGTCTACAATTTTGTTTCTGGTGTCCTTTGACAGCTCTTTGGTCTTGGCCATAGTGGAGTTTGGAGTGTGACTGTTTGAGGTTGAGGACAGGTGTCTTTTATACTGATAACAAGTTCAAACAGGTGCCATTAATACAGGTAATGAGTGGAGGACAGAGGAGCCTCTTAAAGAAGAAGTTACAGGTCTGTGAGAGCCAGAAATCTTGCTTGTTTGTAGGTGACCAAATACTTATTTTCAACCATAATTTGCAAATAAATTCATAAAAAATCCTACAGTGTGATTTTCTGGAATTTCTATTTCTCATTTGTCTGTCATAGTTGACGTGTACCTATGATGAAAATTACAGGCCTCTCTCATCTTTTTAAGTGGGAGAACTTGCACAATTGGTGGCTGACTAAATACTTTTTTCCCCCACTGTATCTCAGACTGGCCAATAAAAAGAAAAGATTAAGATGGGCAAAAGAACACAGACACTGGACAGAGGAAGATTGGAAAAAAGTGTTATGGACAGACAAATCTAAGTTTGAGGTGTTCGGATCACAAAGAAGAACATTTGTGAGACGCAGACCAAATGAAAAGATGCTGGAGGAGTACTTGATGCCATCTGTCAAGCATGGTGGAGGCAATGTGGTACGTACCGTATGGTACGTAAGAAGTGCCAATCAAGCCAATCCAACTTGTGAGAGGTGCTTCAGGAAGCATGGGGTGAAATCTCTTCAGATTACCTCAAAAATTGACAACTAAAATGCCAAAGGTCTGCAAGGCTGTAATTGCTGCAAATGGAGGATTCTTTGACGAAAGGAGCGTTTGAAGGACACAATTATTATTTCTATTAAAAATCATTATTTCTATGACTACATTTCCTATGCATTTTGCTATATTTCCTATTCAAACTCATTTCATGTATGTTTTCATGGAAAACAAGGACATTTCTAAGTGACCCCAAACTTTTGAACAGTAGTGTATGTGGCAGGGTCTACAGACAATCACGGATTACAAAGGGAAAACTAGCCAGGATTACAAAGGGAAAACCAGCCATGACGCGGCCCAGACGGCATCCTCAGAGCATGCGCAGACCAGCTGGCTGGAGTGTTTACGGACATATTCAATCTCTCCCTATCCCAGTCTGCTGTCCCCACTTGCTTCAAGATGTTATTATTATTATTATGTCCACCATTGTTCCTGTACCCAAGAAAGCAAAGGTAACTGAACTAAATGACTATCGCCCCGTAGCACTCACTTCTGTCATCATGAAGTGCTTTGAGAGGCTATTTAAGGATCATATCACCTCCACCTTACCTGACACCCTAGACCCACTTCAATTTGCTTACCGCCCCAATAGATCCACAGTAGATGCAATCGCCATCGCACTGTACACTGTCCTATCCCATCTGGAAAAGAGGAATACCTATGTAAGAATGCTGTTCATTGACAATAGCTCAGCCTTCAACACCATAGTACCCTCCAAGCGCATCATTAAGCTCGGGGCCCTGGGTCTGAACCCCGCCCTGTGCAACTGGGTCCTGGACTTCCTGACGGGCCGCCCCCAGATGGTGAAGGTAGGAAACAACACCTCCACTTCGCTGATCCTCAACACAGGGGCCCCACAAGGGTGCGTGCTCAGCCCCCTCCTGTAATCCCTGTTCACCCATGACTGCGTGGCCACGCACGCCTCCAACTCAATCATCACGTTTGCAGACGACACAACAGTAGTAGGCCTGATTACCAACAATGACGAGACAGCCTACAGGGAGGAGGTGAGGGCCCTGGCGGAGTGGTGCGAGGAAAATAACCTCTCCCTCAACGTCAACAAAACGAAGGAGCTGATCGTGGACTTCAGGAAACTGCAGAGGGAGCACACCCCTATCCACATCGACGGGTCCGCAGTAGAGAAGGTGCCACGGTTGCCAAGCCTGTTCTTCAAGAGAGTGCAAACACACAGACTGGCATGGTGACAAAGAGATGGAGAAAGAGACAAAGAGTGAGAGCATGAGAGAGAAAGAGAGAGAGAGAGACAAATTATTTTAAATTTTAAAAAAAATCGACCTTTGGCACAATTCCGAGATGTCTTCCTTCAATCTAGTGACACCGGCACCAGTAGAAAACATCCTCTGAAGAAAATAGTATGTGCTCTGATGCCTCGGAGTTGAGAGAGAGACAGCTTCTCTTTCATTTTGCCATTTCCTGCCAAAATATGACATCATTATCCTCTGCCTGACATTGACATCCCAATTTCAGTACTGAATCCTGGCCAATCTGTGGAATGCAAATCCTAATGACTGTGTTCCAGAGCTTATGTGGAGCAAATAGCCATTACTGAACAACACAGGCTTGAAAGCTGCATCTTGATGGGGTGTCATGTCTTCCTGTGAAGCTAGTGCCACTTAGGTTCCAGACACACTAGAGCAGGGGTCGGCTACAGGCCTCCCAAAACCGTCCCCCCGAGTGATTCTTTTTTTGGGTTGGAAAAGACTGTAAAATCACCAGGAATTCAGCTAAAAATCATTTTAATTTAGGAAATCTGTTCGCAAGTATTCCCACAAATAAAAAAAGAGACGTGATCGTTTCTTAATGTAATCAAGGAATGAAATTGTTATTTTCAAATACAATTTATTGGGCTTAGTTATGGTCAATTTGCAGTGTACATTATAATACATTATATTATTATTATTATAATTATGTTCCCCCGACCAGACACTCCGACAAAAATCGCCCCCAGGCTGAATCTACTTGCCTACCCCTGCACTAGATACACAATACTACACTGACCTAACGAAAGGATGAAATGAGGAACCTGTTACACGAGACCCATCAGAGGAAGGAGAAGATGTAAAGAGAGAAAGAGGGAATGGGGAAAGAGAGGGGTTGATAGAGAGAGAGAGAGAATGTAGAGAGCGAAAGGTTGATACAGAGAGAAATAGAAAGTGTTAGAGACATGCTGCCAGAGGGAGGGTGGGTAAGATGAGTAGGAAGGGCTATTAGTGCTCCGAGACGGAGCGAGTGAGAGTGGGAGAGGGAAGGGAGAGCGCAGCACAGCCAGAGAGCAGAACAGTGATCTCCCTACTCCAGCCTGGATCCCTACACACTTCTCATTGAGACCAGTCCCGGAAACAGACCCTGAGGACTTAACGACACCATCTTACCCGTCACATACAGCCAGAAACAGCCTCAGCAGCTTCTGATCCTTTCCTCTCCTCTTCTTTCTCTCTCTCTTCCTCCTTCGCTCTACCTGGGAGAGAGTGTTCCACCTGGCTATCTATGCTGACAGAGGACGGACACACGACTACCTCAGAGGACAAGGTAAACATCTATCACTGCACTGATTTTCTGTTACTACTGTGACAATAACGTGTTTGATAATGAATGTCAGTCTGTACACTAAAGAAAATAAATGCATTTCAGATGCATTAAAAAACGAACTCAAATGACAACAGTAATGACTTCAGTTCTTGACAAAAGCACTCTCATTTTCTACCTTTGCTGAACTGTGAGGAACGGTTGTCAAAACACAAAACACCACCATACTGTACAGTATGTGCACACCATCAGCAGAGGTCAAAATAAAAACTGGAGCAAAAAGCCTGCACACTTCTCACTCGTATTGTACCAACAGACAAAGAACCACCAGCCGTGTGCACTCACTGCATGTACAGTCCCATAGCGTTCTAGCGGGGTCTCTACCTGTCTGCTCCACCAGCCTACAGTCATACAGTAGAGATAACTTGACTAATACAGCACAAAGTCTCATCCAAAGGGATAAATATTTCTGCTCCCCCCCATTTACTTACTCAACGCTCTGATAATGTTAAGCATCTCTTATGAGCGCGGTGTCGCTGAAGCTTTGCTCTTAGCGCGGAGCAGAGCACAAGGGCTTTTGTGCAAACACACCGCTCTCAAAACAGCCTGAGCCTTCCACTCATCTCACACAAACATACACACACCAAGTACACCTTCACAGAGTGCTCTGTGAGCCGTCATGCATGCAAGTGAATAACTGAAACCAGTGGCTTAACCGCTGTGTGCAGTGCCACTGTGTGAAATTACAGAAACCAAACCCCACAAAATCATATGCACTGTGTCATACGGATCATATGCTCTTTGTCATATGAGCTTCTCTCTTCTCCCAGTAGCAATACCAGTCTCTGGCCCTCTTGAGCTTCTGTTCACACACAGCCAGCCAGCCAGCCAGCGAGAGAGGGAGAGAGAGGCTGCACAAAGGACCAGTTCAAAGGCTGAGGGCTCATTTGTCAAACAAACGCATGACAGAGACAGAGACTACAGTATCAAAAACAGCAGAAGGCCTTGAATAGCCAAAGGTATAATAAGTAAGACATCCACTACGAATCAAACAAAAGAGAGAACACCTCTCTCTTTGTGTCTCTCCATCCCCTTTTCTTTGGGGGTGGGGGGGTGGGGGGGTTTAATTCAATACAAACCCGATTAGAGGTTATTAACAAAACACACTCACAATGGCAACAGACAGGCAGATCTATCACTGGGCTGATTTAACATACAGTAGGCTGTTACTGACACAGCTCAACAGGCTGTCTGGATAATGATGATTTGGGTCTGACATGTCATGACACACTATCTTCTCATTCATTATCCTCCTTTCGTTTACGTCTTTTCCCCTCTCCATCTTTTTGTTCTCCAGGGCGACGATTGAGGGAGTAAAAATAAACAGAAGGATGATGATGTCATCCACTGATATGTCCCTCTCTCCTACTCTGTGATAGATAGATAGATAGATAGATAGATAGATAGATAGATAGATAGATAGATAGATAGATAGATAGATAGATAGATAGATAGATAGATAGATAGATAGATAGATAGATAGATAGATAGATAGATAGATAGATAGATAGATAGATAGATGAGATAGATAGATAGATAGATAGATAGATAGATAGATAGATAGATAGATAGATAGATAGATAGATAGATAGATAGATAGATAGATAGATAGATAGATAGATAGATAGATAGATAGATAGATAGATAGATGAGATAGATAGATAGATAGATAGATAGATAGATAGATAGAGAGAGAGAGAGAGAGAGAGAGAGAGAGAGAGAGAGACGAGAGAGACAGAGAGAGAGAGACAGAGAGAGAGACAGAGAGAGAGACAGAGAGAGAGACAGAGACAGAGACAGAGACAGAGACAGAGAGAGAGAGACAGAGAGAGAGAGACAGAGAGACAGAGAGAGAGAGAGAGAGAGCACCAAACGCCACATATCTGATGGCCCAGTGTTATAATATAAACTCCTCTCTCTCTCCAAAGTAGCTAATGACCCTCCTCCCAGCCTGGTCTGACATGAATGTATAAGGTGCCACAGCACTGAGGTGATCCTGCCTCACTCCAGTGGAATTTCAAGGTGTGAGGAGACGAAAAGGCCATTGACCTTAACTCTGCTCTCTGGAAAGTGATGGAGGGGTGTTTCTGAAGGGTGTCGGAGGGAATACGTACTGAAGGAAAAGGGGAGGAGAGTTGAGTATCAGCCAGGCACTGCTCTGGCTCTGTTAAGATCCGAGGAGGACTACCGATCAAATAACAAAGGACAACAAGCAGCTGCATAAAAGAAACCATTCATTTAGTAAATCACGTGGATGGATGCTACAATGCACATCCTCTCCCTACCCACCGCGGACGACGAGTGTATGAGTTTCTGCGTTTAATGAATCCTCAGTGCTTTTCCCTAACCGGAATACAGTGTTTTTACTGGATGTACGAGAGCATAGAGCAGTCCTCTGTGATCCATCACTGTTGTTTGCAGCCTCTGAGTAAAGTAAATCGGGAAACGTTTTGAAAGTGGACTGTTTTTTCTCTCATGGTGGAGCTGAATTTTTATCCGTAAAATAGAAAAGAAAGGATCCAAGACAGTTTCAGCTGGCTCCAACTACACTCATCTGCATCATAACCTTCCAATTTTTTCGAGAAAGGGCTGCACCATTAGGATTAAAGGTGTGCCAAGTGGAGATTTCTGCTACTACTACATAAGTATTATTACTACTACTACAGAACTATGGTTGGATCTTATGATTTCCTATTGGGGCCTCAGCAAGTCGGCTCTGGCTGGTTCATGGACTCTTGAAGGGGAGACGGTGCACGAGGGAGGGGTGAGTACAGTGTGTCTGCAATATAAAAATGCCTACTGAGCCACAAAAGGACTTTCTGGTTCTGGACAGTTTCTCTGGACATGACTAGCCTCTGGACAGATCACACACAGTATGAAAAATGTATGCACTCACTAACTGTAAGTCGCTCTGGATAAGAGCGTCTGCTAAATGACTAAAATGTAAAACGTAAAATCACATGGAAAACAATGTTATATCTAGACATAAAAGCAAAGCAAGGACATTCATTACTGAAATACACTACCGGTCAAAAGTTTTAGAACACCTACTCATTCAAGGGTTTGTCTATATTTTTACTATGTTCTACATTGTAGAATAATAGTGAAGACATCAAAACTATGAAATAACACATATGGAATCATGTAGTAACCAAAAAAGTGTTAACCAAATCAAAATATATGTTGCAGTGGGGGAAAAAAGTATTTAGTCAGCCACAAATTGTGCAAGTTCTCCCACTTAAAAAGACGAGAGAGGCCTGTAATTTTCATCATAGGTACATGTCAACTATGACAGACAAAATGAGAAAAAAAAAATCCATAAAATCACATTGTAGGATTTTTTATGAATTTATTTGCAAATTATGGTGGAAAATAAGTATTTGGTCAATAACAAAAGTTTCTCAATACTTTGTTATATACCCTTTGTTGGCAATGACACAGGTCAAACGTTTTCTGTAAGTATTCACAAGGTTTTCACACACTGTTGCTGGTATTTTGGCCCATTCCTCCATGCAGATCTCCTCTAGAGTGGTGATGTTTTGGGGCTGTCGCTGGGCAACACGGACTTTCAACTCCCTCCAAAGATTTTCTATGGGGTTGAGATCTGGAGACTGGCTAGGCCACTCCAGGACCTTGAAATGCTTCTTACGAAGCCACTCCTTCGTTGCCCGGGCGGTGTGTTTGGGATCATTGTCATGCTGAAAGACCCAGCCACGTTTCATCTTCAATGCCCTTGCTGATGGAAGGAGGTTTTCACTCAAAATCTCACGATACATGGCCCCATTCATTCTTTCCTTTACACGGATCAGTCGTCCTGGTCCCTTTGCAGAAAAACAGCCCCAAAGCATGATGTTTCCACCCCCATGCTTCACAGTAGGTATGGTGTTCTTTGGATGCAACTCAGCATTCTTTGTCCTCCAAACATGAAGAGTTGAGTTTTTACCAAAATGTTATATTTTGGTTTCATCTGACCATATGACATTCTCCCAATCCTCTTCTGGATCATCCAAATGCACTCTAGCAAACTTCAGACGGGCCTGGACATGTACTGGCTTAAGCAGGGGGACACGTCTGGCACTGCAGGATTTGAGTCCCTGGCGGCGTAGTGTGTTACTGATGGTAGGCTTTGTTACTTTGGTCCCAGCTCTCTGCAGGTCATTCACTAGGTCCCCCCGTGTGGTTCTGGGATTTTTGCTCACCGTTCTTGTGATCATTTTGACCCCACGGGGTGAGATCTTGCGTGGAGCCCCAGATCGAGGGAGATTATCAGTGATCTTGTATGTCTTCCATTTCCTAATAATTGCTCCCACAGTTGATTTCTTCAAACCAAGCTGCTTACCTATTGCAGATTCAGTCTTCCCAGCCTGGTGCAGGTCTACAATTTTGTTTCTGGTGTCCTTTGACAGCTCTTTGGTCTTGGCCATAGTGGAGTTTGGAGTGTGACTGAGGTTGTGGACAGGTGTCTTTTATACTGATAACAAGTTCAAACAAGTGCCATTAATACAGGTAACGAGTGGAGGACAGAGGAGCCTCTTAAAGAAGAAGTTACAGGTCTGTGAGAGCCAGAAATCTTGCTTATTTGTAGGTGACCAAATACTTATTTACCACCATAATTTGCAAATAAATTCATTAAAAATCCTACAATGTGATTTTCTGGATTTGTTTTTCTCAATTTGTCTGTCATAGTTGACGTGTACCTATGATGAAAATTACAGACCTCTCTCATCTTTTTAAGTGGGAGAACTTGCACAATTGGTGGCTGACTAAATACTTTTTTTTCTCCACTGTATATTTCAGATTCTTCAGATAGCCACCTTTTGCCTTGATGACAGCTTTGCACACTATTGGTATTCTCTCAACCAGCTTCACCTGGAATGCTTTTCCAACAGTCTTGAAGGAGTTCCCACATATGCTGAGCACTTGTTGGCTGCTTTTCCTTCACTCTGCGGTCCAACTCATCCCAAACCATCTCAATTTGGTTGAGGTCGGGGGAGGCCAAGTCATCTGATGCAGCACTCCATCACTCTCCTTCTAGGTAAAATAGCCCTTACACAGCCTAGAGGTGTGTTGGGTCATTGTCCTGTTGAAAAACAAATTATAGTCCCACTGTATGGCTGCAGAATGCTGTGGTAGCCATGCTGGTTAAGTGTGCCTTGAATTCTAAATATATCACAGACTGTGTCACTAGCAAAGCACCCCCACACCATAACACCTCCTCCTCCATCCTTTACGGTGGGAAATACACATGCAGAGATCATCCGTTCACCCACACCGCATCTCACAAAGACACGGCGGTTGGAACCAAAAATCTCCAATTTGGACTCCAGACCAAAGGACAAATTTCCACTGGTCTAATGTCCATTGCTAGTGTTTCTTGGCTCAAGCAAGTCTCTTCTTATTATTGGTTTCCTTTAGTAGTGGTTTCTTTGCAGCAATTCGACACATGAAGGCCTGATTCACACAGTCTCCTCTGAACAGTTGATGTTGAGATGAGTGTCTGTTACTTGAACTCTGTGAAGCATTTATTTGGGCTGCAATTTCTGAGGCTGGTAACTCTAATGAACTTATCCTCTGCAGCAGACGTAACTCTGGGTCTTCCATTCCTGTGGCGGTCCTCATGAGAGCCAGTTTCATCATAGCGCTTGATGGTTTTTGTGACTGCACTTGAAGAAGTTTTCAAAGTGTTTAAAATGTTCCGTATTGACTGACCTTCATGTCTTAAAGTAATTTATCTTTGCTTGTTTGAGCTGTTATTGCCATAATATGGACTTTTACCAAATAGGGCTATCTTCTGTATACCCCCCCTACCTTGTCACAACACAACTGATTGGCTCAAACACATTAAGAAGGAAATAAATTCCACAAATTAACTTTTAAGAAGGCACACCTGTTAATTGAAATGCATTCCAGGTGACTACCTCATGAAGCTGGTTGAGAGAATGCCAAGAGTGTGCAAAGCTGTCATCAAAGCAAAGGGTGCATATAACATTTATTTTGAATTGTTTAACACTTTTTTGGTTACTACATGATTCTATATGTGTTACTTCATAGTTTTGACGTCTTCACTATTATTCTACAATGTAGAAAATAACAAAAATAAAAGAAAAACCCTTGAATGAGTAGGTGTTCTAAAACTTTTGACCGGTAGTGTACCTAAGAACATGGACACATTGATCAAAGTCACCACAAACACAATTCTAAACCTAATGTAACAACAAAAACACTGACATGACTGACTAAAGTGAAGCACTATTAGTTCTAGTCAGCTAACATTTTAACACTTGATAAAGGTGTCAGCAATGAACTGATAAAGGGAGAGTACTCATTTTCACTCTTTCCACAAAGCGAAAATCTTATTATCACGCACAGTAGAACACCATTTTTCAAAAGCACAGCGGAAAACTGCGGAAATTGGCTTTTTGATTTATAATTGCCACCTTTTGAAAGATTCCATCAAGATAACATCACAAAATCAGTTTGTGATTGAAGCTTCCACACTTGGAAAGGTTCACACATCGGCCACATTTCACACTTTAAATGGAATCCCAGTGAGGTAAAAATACATTCAGAAGAAGTCCCAGACACAAAAACAGTCAGACACAGATAGACAGATGAGCTAGATGAGATTAAAAAGGAATAGAAATAGCCTATTCTATACTATTGTCTGCTCCCTAGTTTAATTCAACATTTTGAAGGTCTTCATCAGGAGAAGACAATGAAACATAAGACATACAGTGTGGAAAAAAAGTATTTAGTCAGCCACCAATTGTGCAAGTTCTCCCACTTAAAAAGATGAGAGAGGCCTGTAATTTTCATCATATGTACACGTCAACTATGACAGACAAAATGAGAATTTTTTTTCCAGAAAATCACATTGTAGGATTTTTTATGAATTTATTTGCAAATTATGGTGGAAAATAAGTATTTGGTCAATAACAAAAGTTTCTCAATACTTTGTTATATACCCTTTGTTGGCAATGACACAGGTCAAATGTTTTCTGTAAGTCTTCACAAGGTTTTCACACACTGTTGCTGGTATTTTGGCCCATTCCTCCATGCAGATCTCCTCTAGAGCAGTGATGTTTTGGGGCTGTCGCTGGGCAACACGGACTTTCAACTCCCTCCAAAGATTTTCTATGGGGTTGAGATCTGGAGACTGGCTAGGCCACTCCAGGACCTTGAAATGCTTCTTACGAAGCCACTCCTTCGTTGCCCGGGCAGTGTGTTTGGGATCATTGTCATGCTGAAAGACCCAGCCACGTTTCATCTTCAATGCCCTTGCTGATGGAAGGAGGTTTTCACTCAAAATCTCATGATACATGGCCCCATTCATTCTTTCCTTTACACGGATCAGTCGTCCTGGTCCCTTTGCAGAAAAACAGCCCCAAAGCATGATGTTTCCACCCCCATGCTTCACAGTAGGTATGGTGTTCTTTGGATGCAACTCAGCATTCTTTGTCCTCCAAACACGACGAGTTGAGTTTTTACCAAAAAGTTCTATTTTGGTTTCATCTGACCATATGATATTCTCCCAATCCTCTTCTGGATCATCAAAATGCACTCTAGCAAACTTCAGACGGGCCTGGACATGTACTGGCTTAAGCAGCGGGGACATGTCTGGCACTGCAGGATTTGAGTCCCCTGGCGGCGTAGTATGTTACTGATGGTAGGCTTTGTTACTTTGGTCCCAGCTCTCTGCAGGTCATTCACTAGGTCCCCCCGTGTGGTTCTGGGATTTTGCTCACCGTTCTTGTGATCATTTTGACCCCCACGGGTGAGATCTTGCGTGGAGCCCCAGATCGAGGGAGATTATCAGTGATCTTGTATGTCTTCCATTTCCTAATAATTGCTCCCACAGTTGATTTCTTCAAACCAAGCTGCTTACCTATTGCAGATTCAGTCTTCCCAGCCTGGTGCAGGTCTACAATTTTGTTTCTGGTGTCCTTTGACAGCTCTTTGGTCTTGGCCATAGTGGAGTTTGGAGTGTGACTGTTTGAGGTTGTGGACAGGTGTCTTTTATACTGATAACAAGTTCAAACAGGTGCCATTAATACAGGTAACGAGTGGAGGACAGAGGAGCCTCTTAAAGAAGAAGTTACAGGTCTGTGAGAGCCAGAAATCTTGCTTGTTTGTAGGTGACCAAATACTTATTTTCCACCATAATTTGCAAATAAATTCATAAAAAATCCTACAATGTGATTTTCTGGATTTTTTTTCTCAATTTGTCTGTCATAGTTGACGTGTACCTATGATGAAAATTACAGGCCTCTCTCATCTTTTTAAGTGGGAGAACTTGCACAATTGGTGGCTGACTAAATACTTTTTTTCCCCACTGTAGATGAGAGGAAGTCAATAGTTATGTATACGATACACTTCTGTGGTGAAACTCAACACCTTTCTCTCCCCCTATACATAAATTAATGCAATCAGTCCCTGTTCTGATATTCCTCTCCTTTCCCTCCTCTCTCTGTCTCACCATGTCTCTCTAGGATAATGCATACCCCTCCTGTGCTGATCTCAGAAGCCACCATGAGCAACGTGACTGTCCTCGACACCTCGGAACCCTCTGACCTTGATATGACCCAGTCTGCCGCCCCCTACCCCGTCAGCTTCCAGGTACACGCTTACTCACCCTTACATGTATATCACTTCTACTTTTCTTAAGAGGGTAAACTTAGGTCAACGTCAGTTATCGTAAAAGCAGATATCACGATTAAAGCATATATCGCAATGAAAGCAGTTATCACAATATAATTGGTTATCGCGATACAAGCAGATATCATGATGCAAGCAGTTATTACAATACTATTATTGTGATACTATCATTATCATAAAACTAAATGCTATTATCCTCCGGGCCTCCAGGTGTCGCTGACAGCGTTCCTGCTGCTGGAGATCGTGCTGGGCCTAAGCAGTAACCTGACAGTGCTGGTCCTCTACTGCATGAAGCAAAACCTCATCACCTCCGTGTCCAACATCGTCACCATGAATCTGCATGTGCTAGACGTACTAGTGAGTGTCCGTCTTTGATGTTTCCTTTAGGCACAGACCTCGGATCAGTTAATACATTTAAAATACAAACTTTAACCATTGGGAGGGAGAACACAAAACTGGCCTTAGATCAATGTGTAGGGACAATTCCAGTGAGTGTCTAGGATGAGATGATTGCAGTGCAATTAGTCTGACAAATATCAAGAATCCTCAGGAAGTAGGCCACTATATCTGCTGTAGAAGGAGACACATTGAACTAATAATAATCTTAATCCTTATTTATATCTCTGGTTCCAGGTGTGTGTGTCTTGCATCCCTCTGACTGCCGTGGTAATACTCCTCCCCCTGGAGGCTGATACAGCACTGGTCTGCTGCTTCCACGAGGCCTGTGTCTCCTTCGCTAGCGTAGCCACTGCCTCTAACGTGCTAGCTATCACTGTCGACCGCTACGACATATCAGTGCGTCCAGCCAACCGCATGCTAACCATGGGACGTGCCGTGGCTCTGCTGGGCTTAATTTGGGCTATGTCCTTCTTCAGTTTCCTGGTCCCCTTCATGGAGGTGGGTTTCTTCAGCGATTTTGGTTCAGACTTCGTCAACCAGACTGCAGTTGCCTCTGTGGTCCATACTAACGAGTACTACACAGAGCTGGGGCTGTACTACCACCTCTTGGCTCAGATCCCAATCTTCTTCTTCACGGCTGTAGTCATGCTGGTGACCTACTACAAGATACTCCAGGCACTGAACATCCGCATCGGGACACGCTTCCAACACAACCAGCCCAAGAAGAAGCCCTGCAAGAAGAAGACCATCTCCTTAACCACTGCAACGCAGGTGGAATCTACAGATGCGTCCCAGGGCAGCGAGGCAGTCAGAGGGGGCGGAAACCCACCTGCGGTCCTGTCCATGCGGACCTCCGTCTCCGTCCTCATGGCTCTGCGCAGGGCCGTTAAACGCCACCGAGAACGGCGGGAGAGGCAGAAACGCGTCTTCAGGATGTCCCTCCTCATCATCTCCACCTTCCTGCTCTGCTGGACGCCCATCACGGTCCTCAACACGGTCATCCTCAGCGCAGGGCCCTCAGACTTCACGGTCAAGTTGCGGTTGGGTTTCCTGGTCATGGCTTATGGGACAACCATCTTCCACCCGCTGCTCTACGCCTTCACCAGGCAGAAGTTCCAGAAGGTGCTGAAGAGCAAGATGAAGAAAAGGGTGGTGTCCGTGGTAGAGGCTGAGCCAATGCCCAACAACGTGGTCATTCACAACTCCTGGATCGACCCCAAGAGGAACAACAAGAAAGTCACCTTCGAGGAGTCTGAGGTCAGGCAGAAGTGTCTATCTTCCCAGGATCCGGAATAAAACAACATTGTCTGTCATCCATGACAGGCTATAGTGCATCATGAAGATCGGCAAGGCTTGGGGGCAGTGGTTAGGTCGAAAGACATACCTCTCAACAGAGGTGGCAGAGTGGGATAACTTGGAATAAGCTATGTCCATCTTCAGAGAAAGTGGAATAAAGAGATCATTTCTGAGAAGTCAATGACTATCTGCATGGCTAGAGGGAGTTCATAGACATGAGTCTGAGCCAAGGTCAAGATAGAAAAGCTTCTGTTCAGAAGATGCAGAATAAGACAATGTGGATTATGAGGACGTGAAATAAGAATAAAATGGAATAAGCAATGGACACTTATACAGGGTGACAAAACGTTATCACGAACCAACTCAATTAAAAATGGGAAACCACTTATCCAAAGCAGTAATGTAAATGAAAACATTTTACCTGTATAGTTACCCTAAAGGGGATAATTTATTACTATTTATTGTAAGATATTGATATGGTATCAAGGACAATTTAAACTAAGTACTGTACCTACTGCATAGTGTTGTTATAGACTGTAACATAATTATTGTGTATAGTCATGTACAGTGTATAGAATAAATATATGTTTACAACACATAAAGGAAAGATTCACCCATTTTGAATGTTATATCATATTTGTGCATCTCTGAGCTATGAGCAATGATGCAAAATGTGTCATACCGGCTGTATTTCTGCCTGCTTGAATGGCTAATAGCTCAGATACACATCAAAACATGAAATTACCTCTAGAATCGATAGAGCATAGCTCAGAGATAGACAAATACGATATAACATTCAAAATGGGTGACTCTTTCCTTCAAGCAAGTATTTGTCCTTTTATAATAAATAACGTGAAAAAGTTTAGAGGGCATTCTGTTGGGTATTCTGGTTGAAGGGTATTCTGTCACACATTCCCCACTTTACTACGCTTTTGTAAACTTGGCCACTTAGGCACAGAGGACATCAAGTCACTGTAGCGGCACAAATATTTACAGGTGAAATCCCACTTCCCCCTTTCCTGTCCTCTGAGAGTCTCTTTCCATCTGCCTGTTACATGTGTGATTTAGTGTAAGATGGAAGGATAGAAACAGAGTCCAGCAGCACTTTCCAACCTAAGCGAGAGGCTGCATTCTGAAAACTAATCCCAGCATTACTAAGACATGACCTTATGATTTCAACACATAATCAGCATCTGTAGCCTAACCATCCTGAGATGACCCCAGCTGCTCTCCCGGCCGGAACACAGCTGTTATGCTGCTTCTCTTATTATCTAGTCACAGGCCAGGGTGAAGAGAACAACATGGCTGCCAAAACTCGAGCCTGCTTCCTTTCATTATCACACTGAGGCCAACATGCAAATCAATCTGTATTTTCTGGTTGGAGTTGGAGGACATTGAGTGAGTGAGTGAGTGAGGACTCGGACATGCTGCAGTCCATAGCGCTTAGCAAGGCTGGGGCAAGTGGGGGGAGAATTGTGAAGTGGTCTGGTCACGGGCTATTCGGTGTTGATACATCACTTGCCACAACACTTGCCCTTGCCTTTCCCCTTGCCGAGCACCCCTCTCTCCCACTCTCTCTCTCACGCTTGATGCCTTGTGATTACCAAGGCTAGGACTGCTAGCTAGATAATAACGGCTGGCTGTGGCAGGCGATGCATCACAATCACCCTCCCTCCCCGCCGCCATCATGACACGGCAAGGTCATGGTGCTTTTCCCTCTTCTGTGTCGGAGAGATGCGGTCACCGTCAAACACACACACAATACCAATGCACTGTACCTAGCTATCTGTTCAGCTGAGAGAGGGCATTTAGATGCTAGGAAGGGGAGGGGATATGAGCGAGGGGAGAAATGTCCGAAACAGGACACTTAAAGTCAAAACACTTTATTATACCATTGAATGACTCATATTGCCTCATATATTGTAATTCATTCAAGGCTAAAAACACTTTGTCTAAACTGCCATTCAAAATGTACTTGCAATGTGACCTACAGTGTGTGGGGTGTGGTCATATGCCATATCAGTTGAGGCGCCATGTGAGGTCAGGAAGAGACCAGCCTAAAACCCTCTGCCAACCTTTCTTTTTTAGAACCCTCATCGAATGGCCCTCTGAGTCTCCTAAAAATCACTCCGTCTCAATGTGCATTTTAAGAGACAATTATAAGCTGGGGTACTTGGCTGGCTGTTTGCCAGCAAGCACTAAAGGCAGGTTGGCGATGTTGATTGAAGCTCCATCTAACTGTTCATTACAGGTTGGCTCAGACCATTAAAAAAAGAAGGCTAGAACCACTTGTCTATATAAAGTTGATGAGTAATGCATAGACAAACCAACACTGTACCTCAATCTTCACAACTTGACTGATTTTCTATGCCTACATAGAGGATGTGCACAGGTTAGATTCTAGGCTACATTTCATTGGTCGAAAATATCAAGCCTATTCTTTATATAGGCTTCGGCTATCGGTCTACATGAGTAGAGTGCCGAGGAGGATAAATTGAACCGCAATCCTCTCTGAAGTAGCAGAGTAATCTCGCCTGTCTAAGCGATCAGTCCTCACAGAACTCTGAGTCATCAGACCGGAGAGGAGCAGAATTCTATTCTAGAATGAGATTAAGAAAGATGAGCCTAGACAGAGATGTCAAAACCCCCAAGATTCTTCAGGAAATATAGACCTATCAGCATTGCCAGCTGAGGAGCCGAATGGAACTTACTGATAAGATTGGAACAGTTGGTTCAACTTCTCATGAATACTTCCTAGGGTCTTTGGTGACATCATCTTAATCCTTTATGTTATCCCGGGCCCTACCTGGAAAACTATTCAGAGTAGGCCTATCGGACTGACATATCCGCCTCTGGTCCTGGGACCACACCATTTCCCACCCTCTTAGCTCACTTACTGCACACCAGACCCCATCTATCTCTTTCATTCTCTCTATCCATCTCACACTCCCTCTCCATCTATACAGTATCTCTCTCCTCTGTTCCCTCTCCCAACACTCAGCCCAGGGTCGCACATGGCTGATAAGAGGAGTGCTTTTGATTCCGGAGGCCCTGAATGTTCTAGTGTTCTGGAGTGTTCTGTGTGCCAGGGCTGTTATGTAAAAGGTTGTTGTGCATTTGTTATGTATGACCAAAAAGGGTCTAGCTCATATAAGGAGAGGTGTTGTGTGGTACTAGGCCTCTCAAATGGTTTGGCCAACTGCCACCTACACTTTGCAAATAAATTGAACACAATGAATTGCCTTCCCATCCCCATTCTTTTAGTCACCAGTCCCCCTCCTTTCTTCAATCTTCCCTCTTCTTCTCTGTCATCCCTCCTTCCTTTCTTCCTCTCCCATGGGAGTAGCCTCTGTCTGACTGACAGTCAGGACCATTGTGTCATTATAGCTGGTCTCTGGGGCTGGCTGCTGTGACTGACAGTTACCACGGTGACTGACACTTCATCCACTCTGACTGACAGCCAGGGCTGTAGTCCCATAGCGGAGGAAACCAATACATCCGAGATATGAGAGGAAGACGACACAGACACAAGTGGATTAAAATATGTCAAAGACATTGAGACAGCGCAACACCACCGGATTATTGCTCGATAATAACGTCATACACAGTCTCATTGAAAATACAATGAACTAAAATATAAACGCAACATGTAAAGTGTTGGTCCCATGTTTCATGAGCTGAAATAAAAGATCCCAGAAATGTTCCATACGCACAAAAAAGCTTGGAAAATATTGTACACACATTTGTTTACATCCCTGTTAGTGAGCATTTCTCTTTTGCCAAGATAATCCATCCACCTGACAGGTGTGGCATATCAATAAGCTGATAAACAACATAACCATTACACACGTGCACCTTGTGCTGGGGACAACAAAAGGCCACTCTAAAATGTGCAGTTTTGTCACACAACACAATGCCACAGATGTCTCAAGTTGAGGAAGCGTGCTATAGGCATGCTGATGGCAGGAATGTCCACCAGAGCTGTTGCCAGAGAATTGAATGTTAATTTCTCTACCATAAGCCGCCTCCAACTTCATTTTAGAGAATTTGGCAGTACATCCAACCGGCCTCACAACCGCAGACCACGTGTATAGCGTTGTGTCAGACCATGTGTATGGCGTCGTGTGGGCCACCGGTTTGCTGATATCAACGTTGTGAACAGAGTGCCCCATGGTGGCGGTGGGGTTATAGTATGGGCAGGCATAAGCTACGGACAACAAAGATAATTGCATTTTATCGATGGCAATTTGAATGCACAGAGATACCATGACAAAAACCTTGAGGCCCATTCATCCGCCGACATCACCTAATGTTCCAGCATGATAATGCACGGCCCAATGTCGCAAGGATCTGTACACAATTCCTGGAAGCTGAAAATGTCCCAGTTCTTCCATGGCCTGCATACTCACAAGACATGTCACACATTGAGCATGTTTGGGATGCTCTGGATCGACGTGTACAACAGAGTGTTCCAGATCCCGCCAATATCCAGCAACTTCGCACAGCCATTGAAGAGGATTGGGACAACATTCCACAGGCCACAATCAACAGCCTGATCAACTCTATGCGAAGGAGATGTGTCGCGTTGCATGAGGCAAAATGGTGGTCACACCAGATACTGACTGGTTTTCTGATCCATGCCCCTACTTTTCTTAAAAAGGTATCTGTGACCAATAGATGCACATCTGTATTCCCAGTCATGTGAAATCCATAGATTAGGGGCTAATGAATTTATTTCAATTTATTGATTTCCTTCCTTATATGAACTGTAACTCAGTAAAATCAATCAAATTGTTGCATGTTGCGTTTACTTTACATACAACTGCCTAAATCTCCTCTCTATCGAACGTTGTAGTAAATTTGATCCAAGCCAAAGCCACACACAATCCTACAATAGACGGCGAGGCTACACAGTCCAAAATTAGTGCATATAAAAGGGAATAAGGTACCATTTGGAACGCAGCCTTTGATTCCCTCCTCAACAATAGCAGGCTGCTCTCTCTCCCTCTGTGTCCCCTCCACTGCATCTACTTCAATCACTTTATTACACTCGGCAGGCGGCTCTCCCCCCAGTCACCCCCCTCCTCCACCCCTTTATCCATCCATCCCTTGTTTACTCACTCACTCATTTTTTCTCCACCACCACCCAACCCCCATCTGACCTCCTCTCCCTCGTCTTCTCCTCCTATTCGCTCTCTCTTTCTCCTCCTCCCCCCTCTCTACTACCTGTTCAGTGTTCTCCACCCTGCCCAGTGCTACAGGCTGACAGAAGAAAGCGCTCCAAATCACATTAGGCTGGCTGTGGCTGTGGCTGTGCTGTGTGATTGTGCTGTGGCTGTGCTGTGGCTGTGCTGTGTGATTGTATTAGGCCAGCAGCAGTATCAGCCTGTAATTCAGGCCTATTCGAATGTCCTGGCAGTTGAAGAAAGGGGGCTGAGAGTGGACTGAAGATTGATTTCTGGCTCAGTTGAAAAGCTTGCTAAAAACAGGGGAAACAACCAGGCAGGTGTCTTGAGAGTCAACAAAGAGGGAGAGGAGGAGAGACAGCATGACGCCAACGATAGAACAGAGACTCAATCAGCTTCCGTCTACCATTCAGTTCGAGCCGAGGTGGCCATTCATTGTGCTTTGCCAGTCTCATTGTACCTACAGTAGATAACTGGCTAGTTCAACAGGTAGGCCTAAAGGTAACCTACCGCCACTTCTCACCCTTAAAAACAATTGTATAGTTGTAACCGGATTGGACCGGATTGGTCCTGAAACCCTCCACAATAACAATTTCTGGTATTGACGGAGCTGGGAAATTCCCACCAACATGATCATGTGAAACCCCACATGAAGTGAACTCAACACTGAACACATTCAAATCAGCTCTACGGGACCAGAAGTCACAACTGAGTCAACAACCAAACAAATCTTATTTAGTGTGATAGAGAGGACTGTGTACTGTACTGTGAGAGAGACGTTTGACAACATGAATCATATATGGGTGAGAGTGTGTAAAGGCCATATTTTACTCTGAGCCCCTGGCGTCAGTGGTTCTTTGGTGTGTGTGTGTGTGTATGTGTGTGTGTGTATTAGGGCTGGTACAATTACCATATAACTGACGGTTATGGATGAAGATCGTCATGAAAATAAAAAACCTGTCATAACTGTAAAAATAAATACAAATGATTTGGAACGAACAGCTGACTGAAGAAAGGACAGCCGTGCATTCGTAACATGATGGAACTTTGTTGCTCCTTGCTGAAAAAATAAAGGTGTTTTAGCAAACGATGCAACACCCCCGACAATGCAGCAGCAGCACACATAGAAATAGAATGAATACAATGGGCTTGGAACCTCTAACCCTGGCGATTTGACTGTTAAACTCATGGGCACACTTGCAATGGCTGCCTGGTATTGTGATGCAATAATTTCCATGATAATGTAGAATGCTAATTAAAATGATGTCAACTGATGTATTCAATGGAAATACATTTTTTGTAATGTCAGTTGAGTTGAATCAACAAATCACAGCACATATTGATGGGTACACTTCTTGCTTTTACTTCCTGCTTTGCTCCTATGGGTACACTTGCAATGTTGTTGTTTTGTTGTTGTGGTCATTTAGCAGACACTCTTATCCAGAGTGACTTACAGTAGTGAGTGCATACGTTTTCATACTTTTTTCACCGTACTGCTCCCCCGTGGGAATCAACCCACAACCCTGGCGTTTCAAGCGCCATTCTCTATCAACTGAGTCACATGGGATCCTGTGGGCCTCCAATCCACCTACTATGCAATCATTGATTTGAATGGGGACGCCTGTTCTATTAATTATATTGCTATTGCAGCACATGCAGTCAGGAGCAGAGGAGGAGAACATTTGCATAAAATGTTGTATATATTTTTTGCTATTCGAACGGTTATGACAGAGACAGCGGTCATTTGGCTGGCCGATTACCGTCATCCAAAATTCCATGACCGTCACAGCCCTATTGTGAGTGTGTGTGTGTGTACTAGCTCTTATAAAAGCCATATGATCCACATGCATGGAGAAACAGGAGTAGAACTAATAAATATGTACCATGTGATTTCTGAAAAGGACATCGATTTTGTCTACCACCTCTCTTTCCCTGCATCGGTTAAATGCAATGACGCTCTTTCTGAGAAATTCACTGGAATCACTGTCAGGGTACTGCAGTATAATGAAGACTACTGTTCATGTTAAAAGTCCCTCCAACCACAGCATATAAATACATTTGCATAGTACTTTGCTCTGCACTTGGCAGATAGAGTATTAGATTCAGCATTGAGTCACCAGCACAGTGTAGAAAACAGGGACAGAATGCATCATCGTTCTCTGTTAGCCTACTTGGCTTGCGTTTGGTACAATCTGTGAGGAATCATAACTGAGGTTGCGTTCCAAATGGCACCCTATTCCCTATGTAGTGCAGTACTTTTGACCAGGGCCCATAGGCCTCTCATAGGGTTCCCATAGGGCTCTGGTCAAAAGTAGCACACTATAGGGAATAGGGTGCCATTTGGGAGACAGTTGAGAGATAATCACACTGCTCAAGCTTGACTGCACAACAAGATCTTATTTCGTGGATCATTTCATACCAATCAATGGCAATCTATACATAGACTATTCCATGGCCTGGTGTTCCTACCATACACAATACCTTATCCATACATTGAATGGTAAATTGCATCCCTGAATGACTTTATAGCTCACTAGCTAAATGTAGAATATTGATCACAAGCATATCAACCCCTAGCTCTCGAAAACCCTTCTTCTCCGTATGTTGGGTTTTCAGCCATTACATTCGCCCACCTTTGGCTCCGTGTAAACTACAATTCCGACGCTGTTTTAACGTTTAGAAACTTCAATAACCATCGCTTTCGCAACGGTTTTCGAAAACATATGCTAATATGCTCCTTATCTTTCATTTCAGCGAAAAAGAATCATTCAAATAAAAAAGATACACTTACTGTAGCAGTTTTGCACAGATCCATACACTGTGTGTGCCTCCAGTTGAAGAAATACACTTCCTCTCCTGTTAGCTCACACAGGTGTTCAGAGTATGCTAGGTAGCTAATTAGCACAGGTGGCGGCCTATGTCTTCCGTAAACAAGCGCTGTAACATGGAGATATGTTCGTGTTGGAACCCTAACCCTAGAAATGTGTGTTGTAATTGACACGTTTTGTTTTATGAAAATGATTTCTGGCTGATATGAAAGATGCGTTCCTTATGTTTCCAAAACAGTACCACAAGCAATGTATGTTAATTTTTAGAGTAAGCGTCGGGGCTCTTAACATAACTCTGACCCCGGTCAGAAGATACTATCGTCAATAGGCGCTAAAGTAGTTAGTGTCTATGAATGGGGTAATCAACGACATAAATACCTGAAACAGGGCTCCAGACTGCGACCATTTAGTCGCATTTTGCAACCCTTCGAGTTGGCTGTGCGAGTAAGATTTTTAAGTGGTCGCATCGGTGCGAGCTGCACATTATACATGGTCACTCAAAACGTCCTCTTTTTTTAGGATGCTAAAACCATGATTTGGTCAAACAGTAAAGTGCATTATCCTCATGATTCCTGCAATGAAAGTGTCTGCCTGCCCCTGTGACTGTTTCGCTGGGGCCTGCTGCTGTGTCCAGCGAGACACTCTCGCTCCCCTTTCCCCAGAAAAAAAAAATGCTCCAGGAGAAAATAAAAAGTTTCCGATTGTATAACATTTTAAAATCCAATTGTGGGGAAAACACAGCTATCTTATTGTCACAGTTAAAGAGAGAAGGGTCATCTATTTACAGAATATAGCCTGGCCTATAGGTCAGGGATTAATCAAGCGCTGTGCATTGCTTAGCCAACACTGCATTCCAAAAACACATTAAAGTAAATACCAAGACTTCCGCACTGTGGGAAGATATAATCTAGTTCCTGTGCAGCAGAAACGCAGTGTTTTATTAGATTAATGAGTTTGGGATTTATTTCCTGTAGTAAAGATATTTATCAAACTATTAGCAGTTAAAAAGCACTGTTTCTTTATATATATATATATATCAAGGAAAATTGGGTTTCTCTGAACATTGGGTCTGTCTGTCTGTCAATCATTGGTTTGATTGAAGCCAAATCCAGCCTGAGTGACCTTACACACAGTGACCTTTAAGCGACCCATCAGTGGAGAGTAGGTCAGCATTTACCAACCTGGTGTGTTCTAAGCAGAGGCTATAGTGAGACGTAAGCAGTGTCCCAGAGTCAAATCAACCAGTTCTCAAAACACAAGGAGGACCAAGGCACTCTTCATGTAATTAAAATGCCTTTATTATGACGGCATGTTCAATAGAACAAAATCTTTCCAAAAAACGTGAAAATGCCATCAAGATAAAGGCATTTTAATTATATGAAGAGTCCTCCTTGTTTTTTGATTACCCTAAACCAAAGAGCACCTTCAACCTACAGTACAAACATCTACTAGTATATCCCTGCAGCGCTTCCTATCCTCCCCTTTTTCTACAAGTCACTCACCCAGCTCTTTGAGGCTCTGAGTAGCTTTGGTGATCTCAGCACCACCTACACCTTTTACAGTAGGCCTAAATTAGGGGAGTTTCACCTTAGTGTCAGTAGTATTATAGTGAATGAGCAGGGTCACTCACCCAGTTTGTAGAAGCTGATCTGATTACCTTGGTGATCTCATCACCATCTACACTCTCTTTACAGTAGGCCCAAATGAGGTGAGTTAACCATGTCAGTATTACAGTACCCAGTTCGTTGAGGCTTTGAGCAGCCTTGTCAGTAGTACAGTGCAGTGTATCAGAGGTGAACAGGCAGTGGTCGCTCACCCAGTTCGTTGAGGCTCTGGGCAGCCTTGGTGATCTCCCTGCTTCCTCCCTGGAGCTGGCCCTGCAGACGCTTGGACAGGTACAGGATCCTGATGATCCTTCGCAGCAGGTCACATGCCACCTGGGAAAAATAGGATTCATAAAGAAATCAATACAAAATATAACCCCATCTGAACCCGTCTTTCTGAATCTATATGACAAGATGTGAGTGAATGACAAATCTAATATGGAACGATCCTCTTGTTTTGTCATAATTTATTGAACATCACTTATTGTAAATGATCTCTAACCAATCACTTTTGACATTTCCAAGTATTTATTTTCCTATTGTAGCCTATATAGTAACAATAATGCCAACCATGGGCATATCAATAGTGGAAATAATAACCGTGTGTCTAGCAGCATTGTGGGGCTGTGCCTGGAGCTGAAGGACACAGAGAGATCAGCAGCGTGTTTTGGCTTAGTAGTGTGTTTAGAATGCAGCTGAGAGCTGGGGGTCTGTCCCCGGAGCCTCTGTGTCTGTGATGTCTGTGATGGCTGTGTGTGTGTCCGTCCCAAGTGTCTGTGTGTGTCAGACTGATTGCTTTATCTGTGGGTGGCCGAGAAGCTGCCATTTTGGGAGCGAACACTAGACTAAAAGACAAACAAGCACTCTCCTATTCCCCCTGGATTTATAGTCTGATCATTACCGGTCTCCTTCAGACCTACCTCACCCCAGTCCCACAGAGACAGACAGACAGACGGACAGAAACACACAGACAGAGACAGAATACAAACAAACACACACACACACACACACACACACACAGACAGACCCTAACACCAAGGACAGGACAGTCACTGGGAGTGAAAAGTGTTAAGAGGGGTCTGTCTATATAAAATAATATTAACATTGCAACTATTCTATTCAGAAATCACAGCACCCTCTCCTTTCACAAACCAGGCCCATGTTCATCCTAAGATCTTACCAGCCTGGCATGCCTGCCTGCTACTAGTATCTTCTCTGCAGGATGCATGTCTGTGGTGTAGATAACAACAATAACTCCCCACACACACATGATGACAAAGCTGAGACAGAGAGAGCATCAGAAGACAGACAGAGCTGACACACAGCCAGAGCTATGGGAGAGGAAGGAGCCAGTTAGAATCCCAGTGCCCTTTCTGACTGAAGCCATATTCCATCAATATATAATAAGCCTTCCCCTCGACTCCACAGACGACGGAGAGGCAGTGTGTGCTGAATGAGAGCCTGTAAACCCAGAGTCTCTATTTCGCTCTCTATCTGGTCGCAGCTACCCAGCCTCGGACAGGACTGGGTCAGGTTGCTCACAAGAACAGGTCTTATTTTAACAGGGGTAGAAATTCAACTTTTAAAACACCTGACTGCTTTTTATTGATTTCTTCTAAACGGGGGTGGATTAAAAACCACAACAGTGATGTCATGAGTTAAGATAGCATCTGCAATCTGAGAACAGGGTCAAAGTAATGCTGTTTGAAAGGTTGAGATAACGTTGTAAACCTTTAACGTGGTCTTTATGTATTATTTAGTGGAGGACTTACCAAGAAAAACAGATGCATTTTATGTAACAGCTAGGATTCCTGGTATGAAGATCGCTCAGCCTCCAAAAGCACAGTTCCATAAATCATCTTTACAAATATGCCTTTCTCCAAAGTGGTGGGGAGTGATTCCATAATGGCAGGCATGTGCAACAAGAGTAAAAGGGGTCATATAATAACCAACACCTGCTACAGCTACATTGTATTGACAGGGTAGAAGAGGATATCCCAGAGCCATATACAGGTATATAGATCTCTATATGGCTCTGGGTTATTGTCATCTTTCCAATTTAAACAGGAGGATCCTGGCAGCTGTCCAGGAGACATTAGGCGACCTTGACAACTTGAAGTACCTATCTTGAAAGTGAGCAGAGAGACAATAAAAACCCAAGCAAATGCTGTCTATCCATTTCTCTACCCCAGATGTCTTTCCAATAAACATGGAAATCAAGTCCAGCGCAGAAGTAGAGACGCTGTCAGACAGAGTGCTGATAATAATGAACACTAGAGAGGCAATCTTCCCCCTGCTATTTGAGCCTCAGTACACGGCCATACAATAATACAACACCATCAAGATGGATGGATACCTGCAATCTGGCGAGCTGGGCAGTCCTGGCTACAATCTTATTGTAGGGGTCAACAATCTTTGTCCTTATCCTACGAGAGAAATCAAATAGAAGGTTGAGTGCTGTTATTAGAGGTCTGATTATTGAGGGTCTCCGAACACAAGGGTAATATTTTGCCTAGAACATTCCCTGTGATGATATGTTATGGTCTGTTATAGGCTTGGAGTAGGTAGATAATGCACCTAACCACTGATACAGGATAAGATGTTTCTTCATCACCATAATGGTTAAGGTTGAGATTGCGGGTATGTTAATCTGGTCCTAGATCAGTGGTTAACCTACCTGTCCACAGCACCCTGCAGAGCAGCGATCCTGGTCTGCATCATCTGCAGGACCCCTGAGAAACAACACACAAACAACTCACTCAATATATCAACATAAAAATTATATGATTGGCTTTTATGTAATAAAACATTATTCTCTGTTCAAATAGACCACAATCACTTCAGTACTGAGATGCACTGATGCTTATATCCAATTGTGTGACAGCAGCATCCCCTATGGACTGTCTACAGCACTACAATGACAGCATATATTCCAGCACATGGGTTTTCAATTTTTTGGGGCTGGGGACCCCTTATTTGATAGCAAATTCATCAGGGACCCCCTCATAATCAGAACATTAAAAAATAGTCTACAAGGAGTTTACTGTGACGTCTGCAGTGCATGGCCGGACGAATCTAGTCTAGGGCCAGTGGAAAGAACATTTGACTAATTTCCTGCAATTCTCCACATTTTGTCATGGGGCAGAGATATTTTTTGTTGTTGCAGCTTTAAAGCTAATATCCTGCAATTCTACACATTTTGCCACGAAGCAGAGAGAAAACATTGATGTTTTCAATTTTAAATTACAGTGCATTTATGTAAAAGAAATACATATATATATATACACAGTCTCTAATTGGTGGAGTACTGTGGATACCAATATCCCTGTGAGCCTCCCAGGCCCATGTTGTCCAGGGTTAAGAAGATACATTTTAGATTCATAATATTACATTGTATCCACGGTACTTGTATTGTATTACACAGGGATCTGTGGCTTTTGGCCATGGATCCCTTGGCCAAAAGCCCCCAGGGGTCCGCAGACCCCACTTTGAGAACCCCTGTTCCAGCAAGTCAGAAGTGCCATACAAATATGTGCTAAAGGTGTGTTACCTTCCAAAGACTCAATCCCAGTAGCTTGAGCAAGTAGCTCCTCATGCCTGGCTACCACCTGACAGGATAAATATTTACCACAGTCAATAAGTCATTCAACACATGAACGAAAAGTGTCTTTCCTACAGAAAATGTATACATACCAGCCATCAGTATAGAACAAACTGACTGGCCGATTAAACTAATAATAGATATAGGTATGGCTCTATGGGTCTCACATGTGTGAGATACAGTTGTGTGTGACAGGTGATAGGTGTCATGTATACCTGGCAATGGAGCTCCTTGTCCAGCTGACTGATGCCCTGAGACAGCTTGGCCAGCTGTTCTGCGATGACAGCATGGTGGATGGCCTGGGCTGTGTACGTCTTCACGTCAAAGTCCTCTGTGAGAAAATCAGCATAGCATTCTGGAGAAGAGATGGATGAATAGGAAAAATAGATTAGCTAGCTAAATCACTTCCGGGATTATTTCTTACCAATGGTAAAGCAAAAATATGGCCACACACATTCCACTCCAAACGTATTTCCAAAGACACTTCTGTTTTTTATCACAAGTAAAGAAAAGTATTGACAAACAGAAACGATTATGATGTCTTGCTGTCAGTTGTCAATGATGGACTGCACTGTCAACTCGGTAGCTCTCATTCGTAAACGACTACGGGGCTGATACACCTTGCTAAATAAAACAAAACATACACCTACGTGAAGTAAAACTGACTGACAGAAAAGTATTTAAAATAAATGTTAAAATATAGCATTTTACCATCATTTAACAATGAATTCGTTGAAGCTTCTCCACTACCCTCCATGTTTGCCACTTCATCACGCGATTACGTCGAATTTCAGCGACAGGAAATGAACCAAACCAAACACTTTATTCTTCATAAGAAAATATCAAACGATCTGTATTTTGTATCAAAGTTCATTGTGATAACGTTATTTATAAAATAAATACGAAAATAAAAAATATTTCAATACTTTTTAGGTTCAAAGGTAAAAATGAAAGGTTGTTCGGAGGACACGCCCACTAATGATACCGCGTGTTATTGTTTGCATTGGGGTGTTTGTCAACTTTAGCTAGCTAACTAGCTAGCTTAATTACATCAAATATGAACGTTATCTAGTCACAGCAACGTTAGAATATACCATAAATTGTATGCAACAAACCGTTTCGACTGTGGAAAGAAAAGCATTGCCATGCCAAGCTAACTAGCTAGCTAACTGGCTAGCTCACTTCAGTGATTAAAAACGTACGGTCTATGAAAATGACGACCACCAACATGATGGACATGTTTGAGGAAGGGAAAGTTCTGAAAATCTGTGCTCCTATGGTCCGGTATTCAAAGTAAGATGATCTGATCTTCGTACATTTTCAATGACTTGTTCAGCTGTTGGGATTTGTGCAGATAGCTGAAGTAGGTTGAGCAATAGCTATAACTCATCGTTTATTTTCTACTTTTCCAGGTTGGCATTCAGGTCACTGGTGAGGAAATTTGACTGTGACATTTGCTTCACTCCAATGATAGTTGCTCCTGACTTTATGCGTTCTGTCAAAGCCAGAGACAGTGAATTTACAACTAATGAAGGTAATATGAGATCACTTTTTTTCTTCAAGGAAATGTTAGATGCCTCTCAAACTATAGGGACTTGGTGTCTGCAGTCATTGATGTGTGGAGACTGTCAATGTGGTGTCAATTAAATCCAACTTTATTGCTCTCTGTCTCTCCCATCAGCTGACCGTCCTCTGATCGTGCAGTTTGCTGCCAGTGATGCCCAGACCCTGGCTGATGCAGCCTGTGTGGTTGCACCCTTCTCTGATGGAGTGGACCTTAACTGTGGCTGTCCCCAGCGCTGGGCCATGTCGGAAGGCTACGGGGCATGCCTTATCAACAAACCTGAGCTGGTCAAAGACATGGTTCGACATGTCAGGAACCAAGTGGACAATCCTAACTACACAGCCTCCATCAAAATAAGGTACGAGTGATCATATCACCAAATATAATAGTTTCACTTTTACTTCAATGACAAAAGAGCTTGTAAAAGCTTTATTTTGCAAACAACCTAAGTGTCATCTGAAGTTCCTTTTCTAGTCGTTGTTTCCTCTCTCTTTTCCCAGAATTCACAAGGACCTGCGACGTACGGTGGATCTGTGTCAGAAGGCAGAGGCGGCAGGGGTGTCATGGATAACGGTCCATGGTCGGACCGCAGAGGAGCGCCACCAGCCGGTCCACTTTGACGCTATCAAGACCATCAAGGACAGCCTGTCAGTCCCTGTCATCGCCAACGGAGACATAAAGACCCTCCGAGATGTGGAGACCACTCACCAGCTCACTGGAGTTGATGGTCAGTTCAATTACAAAATTCAATTTAATACAAATCTCAATTGATTCCCTATTCCCAATATTGTGCACTACTTGTGACCAGATAGTCAAAAGGCAGTCACACAGGGCTCTGGTCAAAAGTAGTTAACTGTTTATGGGAATAAGGTGTCATATTATATGAGACCCTTAGTAACTAGACGTGTAGTTATTTCCTTGGGAAAGACCCTCTTGAAATAGCTTCATAATAAATCCCTTTATATAGGCCAAAGTGATCCACAATGACAAGCTGTGCAGTTCTATGAAAATAAACCACAACATGGGCGGTTTCTGGGGGGGAGCCACTGTCATGGTTTATTTTCATAGAACTACATAGCCCACTGTTTACTCCTTATCATAAACACTATCTGCTTTTCATCTGCATTTATTCTGTAACCTCTCAGATTACATCCAGGGAAATCATTATCTGTTTATTGTGTCACCTTAACAGATATGAATTGTAAATACATAAATGGGTAGCTAGAGATTCCATGCACATAAATAATTAGAGAAAATATTGAATATCTCTATACAGGATCTTTATAGTTATATGGCTCACTCAAGGCACTTCCCCTCCCACCTCACATGCCCTGTTCTGTAGGTGTGATGGCCGCCCGGGGGCTGTTGTCCAACCCGGCCATGTTCGCTGGCTACAATGAGACCCCTCTTGAGTGTGTGTGGGACTGGGTGGACCTCGCCACGAACCAGGGGACCCCCTTCACCTGCTTCCACCAGCACCTCATCTACATGCTGGAGCGGGTCAGCTCCCATCCCGAGAGGAAGGTGTTCAACTCCCTGCATAGCACCGCCGCTGTCATAGACTACCTCCACAACACATATGGATCACCAGACACACAGACTGTAGTCCTATCATAAACACTGGCTAGGTATATTTTATTGTGTATGTTATTAATAATATTTTCAATGGAATAAAATCTTTTATTTACTATATTGCCTTTTAATTTTTGTCTCATTCTGATAGTTGAGGTGTGCAGTGTGCGTGCACATAATGTGTCCCTCTACCTGCAATAAAAAATGAAGGTTGCATTAGATTCACTTCAACATGTCCAGTCAGATATGGTCAAAAGGTACAAACAAAACCAAACACATTACACCTAATTTCATTATATTTGCACTTTCCATGATGTGTACAGTATGGTGTTCACAATATATGGCAGAACCTTATTGGTTCTCCTCATTAGAGGATAAGCCAGTAAGCGAACAGGTAAAACCTTCTGTGACGTCATTCCAATGAGACGCAAAAAAAGGAGCGTGAAACAACAGTCTCCAAACTTAAGTTTGCTTTTCTCTTTTCATCCTCTGGTTTTTTGTTCGGATGCCGCAGAGTAAGTTACATACTTTGTATAATTATTAAGATATTGAACTTGGCTCCTCATATGTGTAGTTACTTACTATGTATTTCACAAAAGTGCTAACGTTAGCTAGTACCAGTTAGCTAGATAGCTATCGTGTCCTGCCTTAAAATATTGCCAACTACCTGGCTGATGTCACTGCATGAGGCAAAGTCTTTAGCAAATATAGCTAGCTACTATTTCTATGAGATAAGGACGTATTACACACTGAATGAAACAGCATAAACTTAGTACTGCTGGCTGTTATTAACCAAGCATGTGAACCTTGTACGTATCTAGCTAGGATAAGAGGCTTATCACTGAAACAGGAACTACATTGTTGTTCTGAATACATTTGCATTGGTGGTTTCACAGTTAGCTGAAATATATCCAGAGGAAACTTGCTAGCTACGTAGCAAGTTAAATTTTTCTGTTGTTGACATCAATAATTAAACCAGTCCTTTTCCATTCTGGCAAAACAACCTACTGCCAGACTGTGAAAATGACCTCTGTTGCTTAATATGTTTCATATTTTACAGACTGTATTGTTAGAGATGACGTTGCAATGGACTGCAGTTGCCCTCTTCCTCTATGTGGAAATAGGTGTACTCCTCATCCTCTGTCTACCCTTCATCTCAGCCACCAGGTAGGAATGAGCCCTAACCAATCCTGAAACTGCAACAACCCAGTGAGCAAAATTATGTTGAAATGACGTCTTTAAGACATTTTCCAGACTGAAGTCAGGTTCGATCCCCGGGACCACCCATACACAAAAAATGTATGCATGCATGACTGTAAGTCGCTTTGGATAAAAGCGTCTGCTAAATGGCATATTATTAGATTATATATTATTATAAGACTTTCCTCTAGATGTTGGAACATTGCTGCGGGGACATGATTCCATTCAGCCACAAGAGCATTAGAGGTCGGGCACTGATTTTGGGCGATTAGGCCTGGCTCGCAGTCAGCGTTCCAAATCATCCCAAAGATGTTCGATGGGGTTGAGGTCAGGGCTCTGTGCAGGCCAGTCAAAATCTTCCACACCAATCTCGACAAACAATTTATGTATGGAACTCGCTTTGTGCATGGGGGCATTGTCATGCTGAAACAGGAAAGGGCCTTCCCCAAACTGTTGCCACAAAGTTCGGAAGCACATAATTGTCTAGAATTTCATTGTATGCTGTAGCGTTAAGAATTCTCTTGACTGGAACTAAGGGGCCTAGCCCTAACCATGAAAAAAAGCCCCAGACCATTATTCCTCCTAATTATTATGCCAATGTTTGTCTATGGAGATTGCATGGCTGTGTGCTCGATTTTATACACCTGTCAGCAACGGGTTTGGCTGAAATAGCCGAATCCATTAATTTGAACGGGTGTCCACATACTTTTGTATATACAGTGTACATTCTAAATGAAGTAAGCATTATATCACAATAATACTTTTTCTATAAATGTATTATAGGAAACAAAAGCCAACTGAAGATTGCAATATTTATTATTGCTCCCATCCAGCCTTGTGTAGGTCTACAATCTTGTCCCTGACATCCTTGGAGAACTCTTTGGTCTTGGCCATGGTGGAGAGTTTGGAATCTGATTGATTGCTTCTGTGGACAGGTATCTTTTATACAGGTAACAAACTGAGATTAGGAGCACTCCCTTTAAGAGTGTGCTCCTAATCTCAGCTTGTTACCTGTATAAAAAACACCTGGGAGCCAGAAATCTTTCTGATTGAGAGGGGGTCAAATACTTATTTCCCTCATTAAAATGCAAATCAATTTATAACATTTTTGACATGCGTTTTTCTGGATTTCAGCAGGGGATCAAATACTTTTTTCCCTCACTGTATGTATGTGTATACAGTGAGGAAAAAAAGTATTTGATCCCCTGCTGATTTTATACGTTTGCCCACTGACAAAGAAATGATCAGTCTATAATTTTAATGAAATGTCCAGATCGACTAGCCCATGTCAGCTAAAATGTTTTGCTAGGTTTTTTAACCCATAGATTTTGTTGTAATGTTTGAGTCACTCAAAAATCACATGAATACATATGGCAAAATGTATAGAATTGCAAGAAAATGTGCTTTAAAACTGCAGAATTGATCTCTGCACCCCATTTCAAAATGTGTAGAACTCCAGGAAATACGTTTTAAACATGCAAAATGTTCTCTCCGACAACAAGAGGGGTGTGACCAGGTTGTGTCATCAACAATGTTTGTGCCCATAGAAATAGACGTGGTGCGCACATGCAGGGGGGGCGCGGGATGTTCCCCAATGCTGGAAGTGGGGCCTGAGTGAAAAGCTGTGGGAAAGCCTGCTCTACTGTGCTGTCCAAACCTGTGAAACATAGATGTCTATGTTTGGTTCAGATTTGAACATGACCGGACCAAATCTGAAACAATCATAGACATCTATGTTTGTGCCAAATCAAGGCCGGTCTGGACCAGACCAAATCTGAACCAAACAAAATGTATATGATTGGTTCATATTTTGACCAAAAAATCGACGTCCTGTACATTGAAATGAAGGCCAGTCCGGACTGCACAAAAAAAGATGTCCAAAAGTCGTTGTGGTCCATGCTTAGTGGGAATCCATCATAACATGGAGAAGTATAGCTATAGCTGTAGCTATGGACAAAGTAGTAAAAGGGGCTTGGCTCCCTACAAGCTACAACAGGAATCATGCTACAATTGAGACAATGTTGTGACTAGCTGCATTAGGGCTGACCTCAATTAGTTGACTGGTTGATTGTTTGGTCGACCTGTTTTTTTTTTTTTTTTTTAGCAGTAGCAAATATATATTTTTTAATGTATGGGACATGAGACACCGGTCTGATTCCCGCCTATCTCAGCAAATATATATTTTTTAATGTATGGGACATGAGACACCGGTCTGATTCCCGCCTATCTCAGTAAACTAATCAGTTGCTGAGACTAATCCATTGCAGAGGTTGTGTGGATAGCACAGTCCAAGAAGAAGGGGAGTGTGGCTAAAAGGCACAATGCACGTCTCCGGAATGTGCTCTCTCCCGCCAATTTGTGCACATTCCTTGTTTTATAACTTAATTGTGTGAATTGTTTGCCTTGATTGTTAGTGTCTATCAATTCACAATTACATATCACCAGTAGTACATTTACCGTTAATTCCTATGTTTGGTTATGGTCCTTTCTGTTAATGCATTCAATCTATTATTATTCTAGTTTTACCGTTCTCATTGTCTGAGTGGACACGTTGTTTGCAGAGCGCACAACCTATGCCACACTTGTGAGAAACACATTTTGGTTTATTTCATTCCATTTATGAGTTTTGTCAATTTAGTCATTGACAGTTGTACTCCAAACAAAAGACAATGTTGAGTAAGGACTAGGGCTGTTGCTGTGACCGTATTACAGCCACACCGGCTGTCACGAGTCATGAAATCAGTCATATTCCACGTGACCGTTTAGTCACGGTAATTAGGCTTCTCCAAGCTCTGATGCTGCTGATGGTCATTAGTAGCCTACCAAACTTGCTAACTGCCTGGTACTCAGCACTGTATTGTCCATCTAATCACTCTGACATCAGTGCAAATGTATTCGAAAATCTAATCAAACACTTCATGAGAGCCCATGAGCTCATGTTGCGCAACATTTGTATAGGCTATGAAATTCTGCAAGAAAACAGAGTGATGGCCTCTATTAAAAACAGGATCCCATCAGCTTTCTATAGGCTAGGCCTACTATATTTATTTCTCAACTTTCCTAATGTTAAGCAAATATTAAGCACATTGCTTATCTTTACAACAGGAGTATAGCCTACCTGGCTGGCATGAAAATGAACCACAGGAAAAGCATCCTCAATTTGCTATTTAAGTGCAGAGATGACATGTATTTTTTCCCATGCCCCTGTATCGAGACATGTGTATGATAAAAATCTCATTCTAAATCTAAATGAATTTCACACATATTATTTTGTATATGTAAAGACAAGATTAAATCAAGAATAGTCTGTGTGACAATATTAGCTTATCACTAATTCATTATATATTATCACTTGTGAATGATGCCCAGCTTAAGGCAAGAAAAAATGCCCTTTTCCCCCCTTTTTTTTATCATAGTCGCACACCTCATGTAGCCTAGCCCTTAGGCCTATATCTTTTGATAAGGTTTGTATCACAACTAAAGTGGCCAAATAACTTCTTAAAATTAAGGACATTAATCCGCTTTACAAGGGGTGTAGAGCCTAACTGGCATAAATAAGCAGCGCGTGAGTTTCAAGTTTGGGGAAGATAATTTTCACCATAAAAATGCACCTTTATAATAAAAGCATTACATGCATAATCGCATTTGTGGTCACTTTTGATAATGGTGTTTTCCCGCTAATGGAACATTCGAGCGTATAGCCTACTGCAGTGTGCGCATTGCTCCGCTTATAATGTGAAGAAATAGCCTAATAGTTTATCAACATTTTAAGCTAAACGTTCTGATCTGTTGCGTCAGCCTCATTACGTTAAAAAGGTGTTTTGATGCTAGTGGTTGTATTAATTTGGGATCTATCGAATCCCACAACTGTCCCAGACTATGTTTGGAATATTTATTTCTCGCACAGAATATAATAGGTCAACTTTTGTACCATGGCGGATAGTAGATTGACATAGGCTAGTGCTTTTGCTGTTTGTTAGGCCTACTCATCTTGTTGGCTGACGAAAAGTAAATGTCGACAGTTCTTCCAATTTCTTCAATATGCTACTCGGAATTGGATAAGGACGCGCGCAATTGCGTCCCCGATGTGTCTGTCTTCACTTGTGAGTGAGAAGTGCTTCGGAGCAGGCAGCACTCAGGGAGAAGGGCTGCAAAAGGCATGGATTTTTTTAGGGTGCATTATGGCCACACAAAGGGGATGCCGCCGGGAAATTCAAGGCATTATCAAGTGCTTCTCGAATTGTGAATGACAGACTGGCGAAGTGTGTACAGCCTGCGCAAAAAACAAAGCAGAGCTCATGCCTTTCAAGCTACTTTTTTCAAATCATCATTACAATGTATTAAAAATCAAAACATATAGCCCAACGTTTGTAGAACAACTAAAGTTATATTAATAACTTTACATTAAGCATATAGGCTTACCTACAGTGAGGAGAACAAGTATTTGAAACACTGCCGATTCTGCAGGTATTCCTACTTACAAAGCATGTAGAGGTCTGTAATTTTTATCATAGGTACACTTCAACTGTGAGAGACGGAATCTAAAACAAAAATCCAGAAAATCACATTGTATGATTTTTAAGTAAATAATTTGCGCCCAAACCCTCCCCTAGCCAATTGTGCGCCGCCCTATGGGACTCCCTGTCATGGCCGGTTGTGATACAGCCCGGGATCGAACCTGGGTCTGTAGTGACGCCTCTAGCACTGCGATGCAGTGCCTTAGACCGCTGCGCCATTCAGGAGGCAATGCCACGGAATTCTAAGCAAATCTTGTCTGCTAAATGAACTAGTGTAGCCCATAGCCATATGGCATAGCCAGATCAAGACCTAACATAAGGACAACTCAGAGTATGCTATTCTGTTCTTCTGAAATAGACTACATTTTCTCCATATCATGTTTCTTTAGACCTGTCTAAAATAAATAATGGATTTATTGTGAAGGTGTAGGCTATATTACATGGATTTATTAGACATTTTAAAATGTAGATGTTCCAAAGGTCTGCATCAGTGGCTTGTAGGCTATGTGTGGAAGCCAGGAGATGCTAAATCTGTTTATGTTAATTAATGGTCAATTACCGTGAGACCGACAGTTATTTGCTTGACAATCACCTGCTGACGAAATTTCGTGACCGCCACAGCCCTAATAAGGACGCACACCTGATTACGCGTAGAAGTAGGCCTATAGGCTACCTGGCCTGCGCGCAAATGTAGGCATATAAATGTGCCCATTTGGGGATCTGATAGTATTTGTGATTGGGTTAATGCACCACCACTAATGAACTGTGGAGCTTCTCAAAGTAATGTTTTCTTCACCTCAAACAGAAAGCAAACAGTCTGTTTTTACATCCATTGAGATTTTGAGAATGACAATAGTTCCTCAATGTATTTGAAACATCTTTCCAGCTCTCTCCCTTAAGATAACCACTCAGCGTGAAGGGAAAAATGTCATGCTTTGATCCAGTGGAAACATCATAAAATAGGCCTACCTGATGAGCTCTTATCCCTTGCGCAAATATGTATTTGCGCAAGGGATAAGCTTGATACAATGTTTCAAGTTCATTGCAGACAGGCCATGCGTAGCCAATGTGATTTATAG